>NC_087229.1:2869465-3089735 GCF_034640455.1 Diachasmimorpha longicaudata | reverse complement strand
ATTCGCGTGCATTTTAGCGATGTTTCTCGACAGCGAGTAATTTCCAGGCGTTGCATAAAACCCCTGTACACACGTTATACCCAAGTGCAAAAAACAGGTCCTTGCGGTTCGCTGCCTAAAGCATACCCCAACCTTTTTCCTCCCTTCCTCTCTCCCTCACTGCCAATCGATTAAATAATTATCATCATCATCAGCATGAGATTTTTATTTCTCGTCATCACGTGCACAGTGAGGTGAACGAGGAAGGGCACGGATGACCCCACTCGCCTCCAGTTAATACAAGGGTGTAACGAACAAAGTAAAAGAGAAAAGTGTGGAAAAAAAAGAGATAAGGATGGAAGATGCCTTGGATGTTCTATTGTATATCCATTGCGGATCAATTGGTTCGTTAAACTGATTAAAAAAGCACCTCAACCGTCACCATGACCTAAGCCATTAAATCTCAACACTTGTAGTCGTTGAAGCGTTGGTAAAGCAAACTCTGGTGGTGGAGGTAGCGAGGAGGGAGAGAGAGAGAGAGCTTGGGGGTGAGTATTGCGGGTGGGACACGTGCCATCACCACGCGATACTGATAAAACCTTGAAAAGTTTATACGCCCGAACGGCTGATTCTACGTTACGTGGGCGGGTTCACCAATAAGGGTAAGTGACAATGCAGGAAGGGGATTATCGTAATAGATAATTGAGCGTGTGATTCATAAACGAATTAATGGCCTTGAATTTGTTCGGGCATTCATTTATTCATTGATGGATCAATTCATTGATTAATTGATTAAGGGAGAGTGATTAGACGGAACTTTGAAGAAATTCTCGGAAGAATACGCGGAAAACAGATTTTTAATCCAATAAAAAGGTTCAATGATTTGCGATGAAATATGCAATATGAAATAATCAATTATTTATTCGTCGCACACTGTACATTGTTTGCACATATCTCAGATGCTATTCTAAAAAATTATCTCACTTGTTGGACCGAATAATTATATTTTAATCAGAGCCAATTCTTTCACTGAGCAGCTGAGCACCCTCAAAATAATGATTAAGAAATCGCGATTTTAATAATTTTATTCAATAAGAAAAATCCTCTCACCGACTCAAAAATCTATAAATCCTCGCAATCCCAGCCCTCCCATTATCATTTCACTAACAAAACCTCCCTCATGAAAGAGTCTTTTCGTCCAACATTTATGAATGAACCACCCCATCGTCCCACATTGATGTCCCCTACATTTTCATTCTACCATTTTTTCCAACTCTTTTATCTCGAGAGAAGCAAGAGGAAGGAAGGAAAAGTGTCATCCCCAGTTCTCCACCGCACTCCTCAACTCACCCTCCATCGCCTCCTCACTCTCATCCCCGTGTCATCCGGTGGGTGGTGGAATGACGTCACCAATCTACGTCATTACCGATAGACGGGGTGAGGGTTGTGTTACCCCAGTACAAGTTTTCCCTCACAACCACAATGATGCATGTGGCTATTCTGCTGGTGATATGCGCGTGGCGGTTTATAATAGCGGTGCGCGTGCTGGGTCCATCGATCCAGGAGTCCAACATCTCCCTCCACCTGTCCCTCGAATAACCCGTTGCCTCATCCCCGATCACCTCACCACCCCTCCCGCATCCAATATCACTATGACGTCAAAACAATGACGTCACCAGGGGGCGAAGAGAGGGGGAGGGGAGGGCGCCCGTTGGCTTACACACAGTACGGTTTTAATATAGCGGTGTACAGCGCGCGCTCCGGACTCAGTTACGCGGTGACCGGCCTTACGTGCGGAACTGTCTAATGGTTTAACTACTCAGAAACAGAGCATATTATGACATAAAAAATCGTTGATACATTTTAATGGTTTAGTTAATGAATTCGTGAGGAGTAAAAAAAATATAAAACACAATTGGTGGATTTTAATTGTCAACGGATATCGGATTTTTTGTGATTAATTGTAATTTCAATTAATGGAAGACAATGGTTCATTGACTATTTGTGATTGATAAAATCAACAGTTACTGGGTGACATCAGCGAGTTTGAATTGTAAGTAGAGTTTCATCGAAAAAGTTATCAAGAAAATGATGGAATACCCAGCACTCTATCACAAGTTGTCCAAAGTTTCATTGACAAGCACGATGTAACAGTGTTATCCAAATCCCATCTCCAACCCTCATATGACTCTTGATGTTATTTCATTTGTTTTTTTTTTGTTGAGAGTAAGAACATTCCCAGTGTGATTATGATGATTTTGAGCACGTGGTGAGAGTTTGGAAAAACCCCTTGAGCACATCCCGACACTTTTGTTGTCCTGATTATTGAATATTGAATGAGACATCAATTGAAAGCACAAGTAGTTGGTTGGTTGTACCAGTAACAAGGTGCCTACGTCTCGTCGAATGTAGGAAACCGAGGATAATTCACGAGGAGCAACAATTTCACCAGTGGGATTATAACCGGAAGTGAATGACTGATGTCAATCTGAAGAAGTATCTTGGACAAGTGTTGGTGGTGTTGAATCATTGGAGGATTTAATCGTGTGGGCATTGTCACACGTACTTGTCTGGATATAATCAAGGGTGAAGAGTTAGCCGCATGCGAGTCCCAAGGTCAGAGGTGTGGAACGAGAGGATTTACAATCGTCAGGACCTCATCGGCAACGATCGGGTCCTCAATGCCATTTGGAGGGACACAAGAGCACCACCAGCGACTCTGGCAGGTCGGTTGTGTCTCACGTCAACAAATATATCATAAGAGAATTAAATTGAAAATTCTCAGATGTATTTAGTCAGTTTATAAATTTTTTTTTCAATCATTCCTCGGTGGTCTATGTGGATAAACGTTTAGTTTATGCTTTTTTAATCATTGGACTATTTTTTAAAAATCTGCACTCGAGTTGATATTGGTTATTTTTCCATTGAATGTCATCTTCGTTATGCAGTTGTTGGATTTTTTAAATGGAATAAGGGGGGGTCAGTAGACGGTTATAAGGACATGACGGTGTTGGAGATATATTGAGGGTGAATTTGTTGGTTGGAAGATTGTTGAGGTGATTGTTTTATCGAGATAACGTTGAGGATCAAGGGAGTGCGAATATGCGTACTGTCAGTGATAATGCCGGGACTAAAACAACTGTTCAACCCGTGACTGGGGGCAGTGGGTTGAGGGGTAGCGTTGGGGATAGTCATGTTGATGAGTGTACTGTTGCTGCTCATGTTGGTCCCAGGAGCATTCACCATGGTATTGTTTACCCGGTCAACAGCCGGGTTGCTTTTGCCGATAGCAACAATAATCATGATCATCATAGGAATCTTGAGAGTCAGGAGCAGGGGCATAATGCTGATGATGCTTGGACAAAGTGTAAGTTTTGGAATTTAATAAAGATTAGGACGAACATTGAGATGGAGGAAAAATTTCTGATGTATTAAATCGATCAGGGAAGCCTTTTCAGAGCTGAAAAAATTTGCAACAGAGAGGTCTCTTGATACATCAACATTAATCGATTTTTTATCGAGATTATTCAGATATCAATAGAATTAGATAATTACTCTAAAGTCTCACGATTAAAAAATTATCATTTATCTATCTGAGCGAATGCTCTTGAAGAAGATCTAATGATATATTACCACAAAATCATTTGTCAACATAATTGACGAAATGAGATCAATCGCGGTGAAAAATTGCTGATTACCTTGAGACAATTCTCAAGGTTGGATAAAAATTCGAGAAATGGGAGAAGGTGGTTTTAATGAAGCGAATTAAAAAAAAAAATGTCCTGTACACTCCTCGCGCCCTCGACGTGCCAGGGGCCAGGATGTCGACGACGGTGAGAGGTTTTTACCGTTATAAAATCGTATGTAACATAGACAACTGTTGGATACATGCATTCGCACATACCTACATAAATTATTACTATGTATATTCTAAGGTGCAGGAGAGTGACGCTGGTCATGGCGCTTGTGCATGTGGTGGAGGATTTTTTTTTTCTATCTTTATCCATTAGAAAACACGTTTAAGACTTTTTTATTTTCTTTTTGCGGAGGTGGGTGGCTCAGATGGTGATCGAGAGACGATTGAGCATGCAGAGTCATTGAATTAGATTATCACTAACTCATGCATTCGGAATTAGTGGATAAGAGGAGGGGGGATTGAGAGGAAAGGAAAAATGTGTAGTTACTTACCTCGGGGTTTTTTTTTTATTTATTTTTATTTATGCGGATATCTTTCTCTTTGTGGCGGCATCGATTTATACGGTAGTCACGTGGACATGAGGGATTTTCAGTAGCGTACTGACTGAAGTTAGATAAAGATTATAATTGGAAGACTGAGGTAATAAGAGAGGAGTGGTGAGTATGTGAGATAAGTGAGCAATTGACTGATCTGCCGATTGTTCAATATGTTTGAGGTTTGACGATAAATGTGCGGGAAAATGTCAAGAGATGGTTTCTGGTAGAATTCCAGGGCCCTACATTTTTCTCTAATCATAAATTTAATTAATTAATTCGTGCAAAATTTAATTTGATCATTTAAGTAATCATTCAGTTTATCTGAGAGATACGGAAGGGCGATTTCAGTTCGATCCGTTGCGCCTCATGATTTATTTAATTTGTCCATTGACGAATCTCCGAGTGTTAGTGTTCCCATTTTATTCAAATGTTTTTTCTAATGTGAAATGAATATCTATAAAAGGCGTGTTCAGTTCAGATATTCATTGATGCTGTGCCAAAGTGATCTTGCAATATTTTTCGAAGAATCGACTGGCTTCCGAAATATTTCTAAAATTAGACGTTTGAGGGTTGAGGTTCATCTGGTTTTACTAATTTATTCCTGAATTGATGAATTTAGGAAGAAGGAAATGAGTGCCAAACTGTGACAAATATACGGGAGCGTCCCCGATTGACTCGTGGTGATGCTGTACCTTATTTTACAGGTGTAAACGGTTAGGACGGACCGGGTAAATATAGGCTGGCAGTCTGCCTGATCGGATCCTTCTTCATTTTACTTTTCTTTTCAAAGGGGAATAGATACATGCGGATATAGATGGTTGAGTACCATAATACCTAGGGTGGTCACGCACCTGTGACTTTTTATCATATTTTTTTTCTCCATTGAAAGTTGATTGAGAGAAATTACGGCCGTCGAAAGTGATTTATTGTTTTGTTAATCAGTGATATTTATTAACCGTTTAATAAATTTTCGCATTAATCGATCAATCGTTTGCGGGGTCCATTTATTATTAGTTTTTTTTTATAATCACGAGTTTAAAATTACGCGGCTCTACCCACCTGGGATAGGTATGTTTCTCGATTAGTCATCGACGCGAGACATTTTTGGCTCCGACAGAGAATCATAAGTATCCGGTATTACAATGTTTATGATGTCGGCTGGCAGTGTCAATGAGTTACTATAACGCATTTCAACTCGAATCATGAAAGGGGCAAAATACGACAGGATAATTTCCCAACTAATTGACTATCTCTTCTGCAAAGAGATTTTTCATTGAGATTTACAAAAATCTAATAATGTTCTAATGGTAAAAAAAATATTAAGAAATTTCTCTGGTGATTTTCACTGGTGTCATCTTTTCTCGCAAAATTTTCCAGCCACGTGCCTAACTATTTTTCACTATTTCTGATCCTTTTAAACTGATGATTCCACTGTGCTGTAATTCTCGCATGCCGGTGCATCATCCTCTCGCCTCATTCCCCTTTTTTCATCAACTAAAAATAAAAGTGGAAGGAATAAACCACTGGCTTCCGCGGGTGACGCTCTTCCTAGAGTCCAAACTGCATTGTTTGCAATGTGAAGCGCGACTAAATTTACGCTGCAGTCTCCGACTGCTTGGCTGAGGCACAAAGACCTGTGTCACGTGCCAATATGCTTTTCAAAGTTGAAAAAAAAATAGCTATTTCGTATTGATTGACTTGAGCGGTGGAGCGATGTAGAGAAGGCGAGTGCACAGTAACTCCGGAAATTATATCTTGTATATTTGCGAGACCGACAGGTGTTTTGCAATTTATTAGAGTCACTTTTTTATGGAATATTTTAGGAGTAAAAAAGCCAAATAGTCAAAATAAACTCTTTGAATATTATGGAATAATAATCTATCTAAGAAATTCCCTTATGAAAAGCATTTTTTAACTGGATTTTTGTAGCAATAGTTTTTGTGCGACTGCGGTGTAACACCGACGTAATACGCCATTCCAGACACGCGGAAACATTAATTGATTTTTTAAGTTCATCAGTGATAGTCATGTCTTAAAAATTTTCTCAAATTTTAAAGGCGAATGAAAAATCTATTCACTTTTATTTCGAATCGATTCCACCTTTTATTCTTCAAAATTCAAGTTATATTTATATCGCATTAAAATACCAATTCTGCAAATGAATTTTTGCCTTTAATTAGCCACTGAACTCTAACAGCGGTGTAAATTAATTAAACGCGAATACTGAAGTACAGCTGATTGTACCGACTTCACCAGTATTCGTAGCAGAGCTCTACCGATGCCTACAATAAGCCTGATAACCGTAGTCAATACTCGTTAGCTCATCGAATCCATAATACAGTAGTTTACCTGCATTCGAGGATGTGCAAGACAGGCCATCTCGATTTCGTGTCTATTCAGAAGTGGAACGACCTCGTGATAACGTGAAAATGAAAGAGAAACAAACCGCAAACCTCAGGATAGAGGAAATAACTAGTGAAGCACATGTGGAGGCTTATGAAATGCCCAAATGCTCAATCGTCTTGATGGATTTCGTGCAGAATCAATCAAACCACCACTATTCACATGTTCAATCGGCGTCCATCGATGGCTTCCCGATTCAATCGAAACGTCTCTGGATGTCATGAAATATTCAGGTGATTCCCGTCAATGTATCAAGTGGAATTGGCAATGAGAGAACTAAAGAGTAACCGAGTACAAATTTTTCAAAGCGATAGAACCTAACCACCATTGCACCTCTCTTAATTGCGAAATTATCTTTATTATTAAAGATTTTCCCCGGAATTAGTGAGACCCGATGGGAGATTTTCCAGAAATTTTTCTGCAGCTTAAAAATAGAGTAATTTCAAGAAGAAAATACATCTGACTTTCCCACTGGAATTTTTTGTATTGACTTTATTCAGACTCAAAAACTGCAAACTCATGCCTTTGTGAGAAGATGATAATTCTGCAAAAATGAAATTCTCACATGATTTATTGCTACGTGTCGGTAGTTTATTTTCTCCAACAAATAATCTCGTGGCAAACGAAGCTATACGGACCGATTCCCACTGATAGACGATGTCCCCAAATTTGAATAAATTTCCTCGTCACAAAATAGGAAACTCAGAAATTCGAATTCATCGCATGTTCCAAATTCCGGACATCCAAATAACTCAAAAAGAAAACGAGAAAATTAAAACGACTTCCCAAAGGATTGATGATGTCTCGGTCTATCGCTACGACCACAAACGGCCTCGACTATCCTAATATCAAATGAGCGGTATACATGTTGGGAAGACATTAAGGTCATACGAACCAATAAGATATCTTTAAAGAGGTGGATGCGATGGCCCGAGTCTATCGCCGGAGGCGAGAAACATATTCAGCCATTGAGGTGACTGCAGCTATACATTTTGATAGGTCTTCTGGGTCATGAAACTCACGCACGTGGGTCTCTTATTTTCACCTTCGTCGTGGGAGAGAATCCCGGAGAAACTGCCGGACGAGGAGAAAGAGAGAAAGGAAGAAAGTTGATTGATTTTTGGATGGAGTAGGCGGAATTCGTTGAGAGGATGTATTGAATAAAATTGTTCGAGTGTAATCAAATGAGTAGTCAGTCATATCAGTCGAATTCAATAAGAATTATTAATTACTTTGATGGGAAGCAGTTGAAAAAAAAAACGACGAAATCATTTTGCGCGGGGTAATAATTAATTAATTCGGAAGGTAAAAGATTACGCGAGATTTTCCACTAAAACTGATACATAGATCAGAGAAAAAAGATAGAGATATGAAAAAATGCTTACAAAAACTAATTATAATACTGTTTTCTTTTGGATCAGTTTTTTCTCAATAGACAGTGTAACATTCCTGAGAAGAAATCTGGAAATATTTTGGAAGCCAATTTAGCTTTGACTAAAAGTTTTATTCGATTTTAATCACAGCGCCCTTTCTCTATCAGATTCTCCACTTGTTTTTTCAACTAATTATTTATAATCATTCAGCTGGTAAATTTTGATGCAATAACGTCTTCATCAATGAGATTAGGATATCACAGTAGCTTATACGTTATTTTTTGCATTCAACTATTATAACGGAGATATAAATAATTGAAGATGAGTTCCCTAACTTACCGTCCACAAATGCAGTATTTCGAGTTTATATGAATGAAATTTGCCTCTATTATTATCCAATAAATTATTAACGGAAATAATAATTCCCGTCATCTTTCAATCTGAGTTATCATTCAGACTGTCAAAATTATTAAAATGTAATATCTGTCAGTACCTGAAAGATCCCAGCTTCAAAAATATAAATATACCTTGTAGTCAATTTTCCTTAGAAAGGATTAATTCACTTCTCCACAAAAAAAATCTGACACGAACTTACAAAAATCGCTCTAATAATAATTAAGTCCAGGAGAAAGTAAATGGAGTCTTTCCAAAGCCATTCTATTCCCCACAACAAAATCTAGTTCCTCTTTTTTCACTTAATTTACCAATTACAAAAAAAAATGTTTTCGACGCATTCCCTTTGCTCGACCGAGCGACTTCTTATCGCATAATTTGTTTCGTTATTTCTCCGCTAAATTGGCGAACCAAGAGGGGGTGGCATAAATATGGAAAACGTGCAGCGGTTCAAAAACGTGCGTGGGAGAACAGCTGAGAGCTTCCGGGGAGGGGTATGATGGAGGTGGAGTGGGTGGTTGGCAATAAGGGAAGTGGTAGCTATCCCTCCGGGGCACAGCAGACACCGCGGTGGCAATGTCCAACGCTTACGTCACAGCTCCACCCCCCGCCCGTTATCGAGCCGTTACCCTAGGACGTCATAACCTCCGTCAAGGACGTATGCGCTACGCTATTTCGGGGCCGCGCGCGACCCGACTGACTCCGTCTCACTCGTACAATACGTGTTATGCTATTCCTCTCTACAACAGTAGAATCTCGGTACAGCTGGGAAAATTCAATATCAGTGTCTCACTTCATTTCATTCGGTTATATATTTCAAGCACGCGACCCCGTTTTTCGAGATGGAGGTGAAACTTTTCTTTAAACAATTTTCACCGATTCTAAAATCAGCTTGGTGAATTCTTCTAAAGAGCTAGGGTGGACTTTTTTCAGTTTCCGGGGGATGGGGGATGAAGTTAATTTCGTTGCACTGGAATTTTATTGATAGGGTGAGGTTGCTTTGATGAGGGAGAAATCCTGTGCGAAAATCAATTTAGCCAAACGGACCGGCGAAAAAACGTGGAAAAAGCTTAAAAAAGCTTCAGCAATGTTGCTGCACATTAGACCGGGTTTGTGCTCGTTATTTTTAACACGCTGTACAGAAAAGTAATTTTTAATGAACCAAAAAGAGTTTCTCGCACCCATCGAACGTTTAAATTCAAAACCAATCAATAGGGGGAAGAAATACCCGGAATTTTGAGACTCATTTCGCGATTCGTTCCCTCAGCAAAATGAGACTGATTAATGATATTTTTTAAAAATTTTCTTACGTAATCAATTGACAATTTTGATAATACAGATGGTGAAGTCTATAATTGAGTGTTTACAAACTGAATAATAAATTTCGTCACCAAGTTTGATACACCGCTAATAACAAAGGATATTGTTCAACACTCGGCCGTGCAAAAATGTTTTTAATCGCAATATCCTACTTGCGGAACAGAGTAAGTTCCTCACGGCCCTATTATCACCCATCTCCTTCCATATCCTCAACGTTCACGAAGGATCGCGAGGTCTGACCAGTTACGGGGAAAACCCCTCCTCCCGGCAGTTCGGGCCACGTTTTCTCGCACAATTCGTACGAAACAGTCGACATGAAAAAAATCGGAAGATGCTCTGTATCACACATTTCACACTGTTGAAATGAAATTTATTGCGACATTTTCCCAGATCGATTATTCCCACAGATTTTCGGGAAATTATCTCCATAAAATGCGGCGCCCAACTCTCATTCTTCCCCATCACCAGAGCAATCATCTCTCCCTGTCTGAAAACGATGTAAATTAGGGATTGAATGGGATTTTTATCGGCAATAGATACGCTGTTGACTGAACAAAGGAATGAAATTCTTAAAGGCGTAATATCGTACGTAACTCGCCCACGAGGATCGCCAGGATAAAACGATGCAACTGGAGAGGCTGGAAAATGTGGAAAAAAAAAAATGAAGATATTAAATGTAATCCTCGTCGCAGCCAACTACACTACTACTCAACAACACTCTCGGCAGATCCGCACGGTTGAGCATGATCGAGTTCCCCTGGTCTCACCTTCCCTCTCTCTTTCTTTCTTCAACTTCCCTTTGTGCAGAAATGAGGCGAGTGTGCTATGCACTCTCTCCCAACTCCTTGTACACAGCTAGGAATTTCCTCTCCTTCGTTGTGTTTTGTTGTGCACCGTTGTCGTGGGCGTGAGTTCATTGAAGGGGTGGAGAACGATTCATCCGGATGGAAAGCGAATTATTGGTATGTTGAAGGCTTTTATATGCAAGAGGCACTATTTGAAAGGATGATCGTGCAAGAAAATTTAACCATTGTCTATCAAAATGTGTTACACAATTTGTATCACAAAGAGAAATGTACCTATTTTTTTACATTGTACCATGGGAGAAAATGAGATTTGTATCAAAACGATTGAGTGAATCAATTTTAGAATGATTACTGAGGGAGGGAAAATGGGATGAGGGAGTAATCACGACTCAACTGCGTATTTTCGACGATGAGAAAATCGTATTCCATGATAATGTTGAATATTATGCGATCAAGGGATTACAACAAATGGCATTTACCAGTGAATTCAACCTTTTCACTACAAGTGTTAGAAAAACATGAACTTCGTGGATAATTGACCATTATTTATCAGCGAATAAAAAAATACTTTTTTTATTCGACGCCTCAACGAAATTAGTACTGATCGATAGAAAAATGCATCCGGAAGTTCGAAAAAATTCTCTCCACAATTTCCCCTGAATTGTTTTTCATCTTCGATGAAGAAAAAAGTCCCTGCGATAAAAATTCACCTTAACATTTCCCACAATTTGCTGACATTACCCGACCAATCCCTCGTATTCCCTTCAACGATATAAATCCACCATAAACAGAAGAGGCTAATCGATCCTCTTCATTATCCACCTGATGTGACACATTTGTTCAAGGGTACGCTCATCTAAATAAAATACCAAGGCGGAAGTAAGGGCACAAAGGTGGATAACGATAAAGAATAAAAAAACCAATCGATAGGGAGGGGGGGGTGGAGGAGGAGGAGGAGGAGAAGGCAAAAACACCCGGAAGCAATATCTACATAAATCGTTGCATAAATTTTTCACCATTTTGTTCTGTTCTGTTATTATTTTCCGCGAACAAAATGGGAGGGTGTGGGGTGGTGGGGTAGGACGAGCGAAGAGTTCATATGTACTCGTGGCCGAGAATACAGAGGGGGTTGGATATAGACGGTGAAAAATGGGTGGGGGAGGTGAAGAAACGATCGATGAACGGAACTGCGGCACAACCATGACGTCACTGCTGAGGGCACGACGTCATAGCGCGCCAGCCAGGTGACTGCGGAATGAGGTGGGGGTGGGTGAAATAACTCGGAGCTGGGTCAACCCGGTAGGACGTTTACGTCCACGACGCGACGACGACAAGGCCGAATTTCTCTCTTTCTCTCACTCTCTCTCTCTCTCTCTCCTTCACCTCACTTCGCTGATTCCACCATTTCCCTCTATCGTTTCGTTATCTCTCTCAGTGCTTTTGCTTAAAGGTGATCGCTCGATAGAGACTACGAAAACAGGGCTGAATACTGGTAAAACCAAGCCCATCACCCGGTATTTATTAACGAACGATATCTCACCTTCGTGACTGACCTACAGCACTCGGCTTTTTTTAAAAACCATCTTGTCGCTGGTATTGGCTATTCTTCGAGATTTACATGGACAATTTCAAGGGCACTGGGTGGAGGAAGGGCACCATTAGCTCAGTGGCATTTTACCGGGAGGTTTGTAAGCAGCGGGAAAGGTGGTCGGTAATTATTTTTAGGTGATTGTTCTCTTTTGCGCGGAATTTATGCTGGGGTCAGAGGAGGATTATCAACTGGATGGTTAATTCTCCATTGCAATGGTGATGGCAAGTCGTCAACGCTGAACTACGAGAGTAGTTAGATTGGAGACCACTTGGTGGCTCTCACATCTACCCGCAGCTCAATATATTGCTTGAAAAATCGATTTTGTTCTGTCTACCGACAAACAAAAACCGATAAAACAAATATGTTTCACGTCGGCCTTATTGCCACGAAATCGCGCCCTCCGTGCGCAGTATTTAAATTTCCCGCGTTGAGTATGAACAAATGGGGCGATTTTGGTGACTAATGAGAAATTAGTTTCACGCGTTGTCGAGATAGTTCGACTCGGACGAACTTCAATAATGTGTGATGTCTTAGATAGGAAAATATGAGGTACCGGGAAATCCTCACCTCACCCCCCCCCCCACAACTCTAATCATATTTTAATTTTAAATGCGAAATATTCCAAGAATTTATCTAATCATTGATTTGATGTTCAAAATGAGCGTATGATTGGTCGTTTGATTTGTCTATGAGGTAACAGTTTTCCATAACGTTATTCTCATGTTGAAGACAGGAGGATTATCAAGTGAATTGATAATTGATGGTATTGTTTAGTTCTATACTGATGAATTTGATTCAGGGAATATTGCAGAAATGTTGATGTAGTGTTGATTGAATTGTCAGTGGTGTGACATTTCGCTGATTAGTTTAGCTTCTTCAGGGTCTCGACAAAGTCAATCGTCAGGCCGCACTGTTAGATCTCTTGGGATTTCCGAGGGGGTGGGGAAGGCGGGGAGGAGGTCGGGGGGATTATACTCGTACGGAGAAAACATTTACTTGACTAAGTAGTGGAACGTGTCAATAGAAATCACGAACTCCTGTCAATGACGAAAGAAATTTCTACGCACGTACATTGTCGGGGGAATAACAGGAGTTAATAAGAATGCACAAAAAAGTGTAGCATATGAGCGTTGAACATTGGAGTGCCACATGTAGAAAATTTTTGGAGCAGAACAGAACGCTTTCAGTTTTTTCGTTAGGTATTTCGGAAAATTTCACAATGATTTTTTATGGAAATTTGTTTTCTCAGTATCTTCTTTGACGAAGATAAATAGCTGACGGAAAAAAATGTGAGGGGAATCTCATGGTTTGCTAGTGGAAATTATTGAAAGGGGAGAATCAAAAATTTATTGATTTTGTATATAAAATATAAAAATATTTTTCGGTATTTTTGCCACATATTTTCTATAAGGGGAAATGGAATTTAATCGTTAACACTAATAACAATTGAATCCTTTATGCAGATCGATTCAATAAATTGAACATTTTTCCAGAAATTGATTTTTTAACGAGAACAATTAGTTATAAAAAGAGTGCTAGCGGTGTAATTAACAGGATTGATGACAGCACATTGTATGTGTGATTATCAGAAATAATCGTTATTAAATGGGGGCTCAGAAATATCTTCCGATACCGTATTAATAAAGTTACGTAATACCGTCATGAGCTTTTTATTTAACGAGTGCCAACGCGCCTTCCAGACCGCTGTAATCGTAACGGAAAATTTGAAAGTCATAAGATTAAGTGAATCCTAAATTCTAATTTCCCGCGTAAGACAGCTGTGAACTAATGGGGAATAAACGTGACAGTTTTGCGAGATAGCGATAGTTATTGACTTACAGTGAATATTTTTCTTTTTAGAACAGGAATGAATTCGAGTCTTGAGAGAGTTTCGTTCTCGAATTATGCACCAGAACAAAATAATGCATAAAATTTTGATCACATTTCTCTTGATGATAGTTCTATAACCCGAAGTAAAATAAACAAAAGTAAAAAAATGTATAATTAGAATTAACTGCGGGGAAGCAAATTTCTAATTCATCAGCAACTATTACTGTATTCATCTACAAAGAATATATAATTGTCAGTTTATTGAAATTTAATTAGCATGAGGAAATTATAGAGTTGGTGAATTTCTTAATGAAAATTTCAAGGGACATTAGTCGATTTTTATTATTGCCAGTTATTCCCAGGGATAACCAGCAGATAGTCGCTCGATGTACTTTTGCTTTTATAAGATTCAATTGCCGTATTAAAACCGTTAAGATTGAGAGTGTTTATTGAGTGTAACTATATTTTATTAAGTTTTAATTGACAGTTGATTTAGATCTGAGTTACATAAAGCGATCGGGGGATCGATAAATTTCACTAGACCAATACAATTTATGAGATATCGAGCTACGGACAATATTCTTGATAAAAACTCACTAATAATAAAGATGAAATTATTATTGATAAGTGTAATTAAGAATAATAATCCTATCTTCGGTTAAGGTTATTACCAATAATATTGATAGTAATAAATATAATATCTGAATGAAAAAATGGTGAAACAGACGAACAAATTGGTGACAAATTGAGGAATTATATAGTTTTTAGCGCTAGGGCAATGGCATGCATCGTACGATCTTTTATTTATTTATTGATAAAAGGCAGTTATACCGGCATATTTGTCAGGAAATAATTTGTAAACGATTTATTTTTCATTTTAGATTTTTGTCAGACCTTTTACGTAACTATTCCCGTAAGAGCATTTGCATCACTTTTACGTTTTGTCACGTAATTTTCCGTGAAATTTTTTCTCTATATGTGAAGGTAGCAACACTAACACAAATTATTATCGTGATTCTTACTTCATTGATTGTATATTTAAAAAAAATTATCGTTTCGATTTCCCGTGTCAAATTTCCTAAATTGTTACCGCACTCAAATTTCAGGACATCTGAGCCTTAAAACCTGTGATATTTAACTGTTTTTCTTATTATTTGATTTTTGAGTTCGATTATTTCGTTAAAATTATGGGGAATCCAAAATAGTGAAGAAAAAATCGAAAATTTTCAGTTAAAACTCACAAATTTATTTCAATTCTACCGAAGTCCTATTCAATGTCCAGCTCATGACAATGACGGTTAAATTTTTTTCGTGAAATGTGAAAAAAACCGACGGTGTATCACTGGGTCGTGCATTTCAGTTACGAAAGTGTCAAATCCCCGGAAAAAAAAAATAGCCATTGCAACAAGGAAATGAGATGAAGCCCGATTAAAACCCGTTAATGCTTTGAAAATCCCCGGATCATGAATTATGACTTCACTGAAATTCTCGTTATTGCCTTGGTGACAGGGGTAGATAAATAGCAATAGTGGGGGTAATCTGAATTGGTAAGACACAGTACGAAAAACCAGTTTTCACAATTTAAAATGAATAAGTAGCCAATATTTAAAGTCAGGTTGCATAGATATCCTTTCGGTTAATTTTCATAAAGTATAATTGTACACAGTTTGTTACCCCACGCCTCGAAAACTGATAGAAGAACAGGTTGGCGTTACGGTAAACCGGTATGCGCTATATGCATATACCTATTTCTCCTCTCATTTTACATTATATGTACTGTAAAGTATGGAGCGGGTGGCACTGGTTGATACCACGTGATCACCATCTCACTGGAGTCTTTATTCAACCTCTGTATGAAGTCCACCTCCGCAACTGGACTCCGCTAATAGCCCAGGTCAGATGCCTTCGTTATATCGACCTGTACACCTTGCCACATACTCAATTTTATTAGCAATATATAGGACAAATCCTTTGTTCCTTATCTTTTTACCGCTATTTCTGTTGCATTTTAGGGATTTAAATAGTTCGAGGTTGACGTTGAGAAAATAGAAGAAAAACTTTATTTTTTTTTCTTTCGGATTATTCAAGTGGATTTCAAATGTAAAGAGAATAGAGGTTTCAAGGGAGATATTTCAATGAAAATCAATCAATCGGTTATCAATTTTTTTCGGTCTTGTGGTGAAAATGATTCTATATAATCTTATGAGATCGATAATTCGCTCATCATAATGTGACACGAGATTATTTTTTTACCTATCTCCCTCTAGATCCGTTTCTTGCAATATTATGAGTAATAATATTTAGAATCTTGAAGAGAAAAATGAATCAGTAATTACTGCTCATTAGATAATTCCGAGATGATTTTCATTGTACGATGAATTTCCTTAATTGGTTGCCTTTGCCAATGAAAAATTCCATCCATAAAGAGAACAATTTCCACTTCATTAAATTTTCTCATTAAGGAAATGAGCCCTGAGCCCTGCTCATTGTCATCCACCCCAATAGAATCCACCTCAACCGTTAATTGAACCCCAGATTTCTACATAACGGTCCATTTGATCCCGCGTCACAACAAAGCAATCGATCATCGTTCTGAGGTTTCGTATCACCCGAGGGACTAAAACATGTATCATCAAAACGTGCCACTCATAACCCTGAGTGCCGATTCTAAAATCATCTGAAGGACAGTGTATCACCTGCAATAAGACTCAACCTGAATAAAAAAACATTCCTAAAATAATGTGTATATTCAGGTAGTTACAGGTTCGACGTCTCGACGATTCCCCAAAGAAAACGAATGAATTCAACCTGAGACCAAATTCTATCTATAACCGACCCAGGAATGCCCTCGAATTAAATCGAGACTGTCGACTTGTTCGGCGTCATAATATAATTGATATTTGATAACCCATTTGTTTGATAAAACACTGACACATTTTCGCGTCTGAAGGCCCAGCTATTTATGCAATTAGGGAATTACGCACTTATTAATTATGAGAACAGAAGAAATTACGAGATTTTTTTCTGTAACTGCAGACGACAATTCCACTAATAAAATTCATTAGTCAGTGTTATTGTCTCCTGCATTAATCGAAAAGGTTCTCTCATTAATGGTTCGTTTATTCCCAGCGAGATTAGTCAACTTTTCACCCAGGAATAATTAATTTTCATTAATTTTAGCGAATTTATCCAAATTAAGCAAATAATGAATTATATATGAGCGAAGGAAATGATGTGCAAAATCACCATTTGGGGGTCTCTTAGTAATGAAATAGCAAGACAATAGTTTTGGACAAAATGCCGTATATGAGCACTTATTTATCTGCAAATATTATTAACATAAACGATTGCCTCGATGAAGAAGAAATTTGTCGGTAAGAAATGGCCTGCGGTCTCGATGTCGTGAAAATTTCCAATTAATTAATGAAAGAGGCCGGGCCGAAATCAGTGACGATTTCTAATTAATCATTTGAATATCTCTCGACCCCAGGAATTAATTTACACGTTGAAAAAACAGAGACGAGCATAGGCAAATGGGGTACTGAGCATAGAAGTTGTTCGGATACACCAGGTGTAATGTACTGAGTTGTGGAGGCTGTTGGATCTGCGAGAGAGGGAATGGGACAGAGAGGCGAAACAGCGTAACCTATAGCAGGCGAAGAGAAGTGAAGTGTACGCGCTAGTCACAGAGCTGTAAGGCGAGTAAGAGACTCTCACGGTAGTACAATATCGTAACTAACCTACGCTGAGGTCAGAGGGCACGGGCCTACATATCCGCGTCGCCCCGAGAGAGCCGAGTCTCTTCCCTCAGAGGTTTATCTACTATTTTTTTCCAACTGAGATTTTCTATGGAGATTTTAAATCGATTTTTGAATGAAGCATTATTCCTTTGTTGCCGTGTTTTGGAATGTCAGGAGTACTATTGTAAATTGACAGGGATAATGGGCCGATGACATTAATAATCGTCAAATCATCATCATTGAGGGATAGGGGAGTGGAAGAAAAATTATGTTATTGTCGATAATTATATTTAGGAGAATATTTTTCAGAAAATTAGGGAGAAGGAAATTTGTAGTTTTCGTTAATTGGTACGTTGAGTTAACTGGGTGATAATTGATTCTGCTGGGTCATGAAGATTTATGGAAATATAATTATAAATTTGAAATCGATTATTGAGGAAATATTTCGGAAAGTTCGGTGTGAGATTAGACAAATGTTTTGTCTTATAGTTTGAGTTATTGTTGCTCATGAAAGTTATGATAAAGCTCGGGGATTATTTTAGTTCACCGGTTTAGAATGATATTTTTGTTTTTTTACTAGTCACCCTCGGAGTGAATACAACAATGGTACGGTTGAAATGAATTGTTGAAAGGACACAATAGGGACTCTCTGTTGCTGAATAATATCGGTTTTATTTAAGAGACAAGAAGAATTTATCTTAAGGAAATATTGTGAAAAATCGGAGAATCTGTGAAGAACTGAAAGATCATTTTTACAAAATAAGGAAATTGGAGGAATGGGTCTAGTAATAACGAAATGGGGAATTGATCTCAGAGAATGATTGAGAAGAAACAATACTTCCAATAATCTTCCTCGCATTGAAGATTCTAAAAAGAAATCGTTGGAATCGATCGTATTGGGGTTAGCGCACTGTCACGGCAGGAAGTCTGAGCTATGGAAAGTGAAGCATTGAGCCCGATCACTAACTGGATGGATGACCGTGGGAATACCGGAATGAAAAAGGTGTCATACGCAATAAGTGCCGTACAATAAAAAGGAATAAAAATGTTGCACATTTCCTTCAAAAATAATATTCCGTCCAAAAAAATTACAATTTCTAAAAATTCCACCAGACGAACAATTCAATTTTTCCTCTACTTTTTTATCGCACTAACGGATAATTTGTTCGTTGCAACTGGTAGTTCCTGGTAGTTCCTTGTCTCACAAAAAATATAGACAGGAAAAATGATAAAAAATAAATTTATCGAGGATCGAACACACCTGAAAATCAGATTGAAAAATAATTTTCTCACTTCAAAATAATTCCCACCGAGTGAAAAAAAAAAGTACGAATCCACCTGCTCCCCTGAACGGCATATCTGAAACAATTCTTAAAAAAGAAAAAAAAACTTCGACCAACCACGGTGGGAAGGAGCGGCTACACGTGCGCAGGCCACGTGTATGGGCGTGGCTATGCTCTGAATGTCGTAGTGGAGGTGGCAAAGTGATGTTGGCTGGTGGTTTTATTTCGCCTCTAATGGGCCAAACATATATCCCCACCACCGAGCTCAACCAACCCTAGCATCGTCGAGCATCTTGGAACCCCCGTGGCCATTTAATTCCGGGCAAATTCGTCACACAATAGAGAGAAAAAAAAAATCACTGAGCCCCTCCGTTGAATTGCTACAGCTCATGGAGTCATCAGACCGTGACCATCTGATTAGATGTCTGATGAGGATGAAGGACGATAAAAGGGGGTAAACATACTTCGTTTAGAGTTCCAACTGCCTGACACTATGGCCCTTTCAACTTATTATCATTTTTTAAATCTCTATCTCTCTCTCTCTCTCTCTCTCTTCCTTTCTCTTTTGTACAATTTACGAATGAAAATATTCATGATGTAATATGATATGATATAATAAGCTAAGTGCACCCAGCGAAGCTCGAGGGATGAAATAACTTCTCCATTTATCTTTCTGATTATCACTTTTATCTACGTGTTGTGGAAAAAAAGAAATCCATCGAAGAAGAATCGACGAGCGGACGTTAATTGTTTTACAGATTATCATCGTCAACCCCTGAGGGAGGAGACACGTTGTGAGGTGGTGGGGATTTAAAAATACTGGATGGAATTAAGTGCCCGTGGAAGAGGATGTTATGCCCAGTGACTGCTTGAATTCCCAACCATCGGCAATTGCTGGATTTTTTTTTCTAAATGCCAATGATTTCATATCACCCGAGGGACAATCCCTCCATATTTGTTGAGTGATAAGGGGGTGGAATCTACATATATAGAGGATCTTATACTGACGAGGCACCAGTGGTGTTTGGTTTGTCATGTTGATGCAGTTTGAAAAGTCAACGGGAGAACGGAGAGAAATTGCAGAAAAAATCTTTTAAGGAATTTTGGATGAGGTTTGAGTGATATTGCATGAGGGAGAAGTGTCTCGTAATGCTTAATTAATCACGAAAAGTGAAAAGACTACTGAACGCAAGAGTCATTATTCAAAATGAAGTGGGCATTCGATTGAGAAAATTTTCAGTGAGATTTTTTCGAAATTTCTTGCCCGTCAGAATGATGGAGGCTTCTCCATGAAGAATGTTCAGAAGTTTCGTCTAACGTCAAAGAAGAACGAAGAAGTAATCGCGAGCACTCATTGATAGGGCGATTCATTAATTCTCGAGGTGAAGTTAAAGGAATCACGAACAATTTTGTTGATGAAGAGTGGAGAAGAGAACTAACGGAATTTATCGATTGACTGAACAGAGATCGCTTCAACCTTCTCAATATTGAAGATAAATTTTTTTGAAGTGAATATTTTCAAAACCAACTTCTCAAGATATTTTTATGAATTTTGAATGAAGGAAGGTGGTGCTATCGTAGTGAATCGATCATCAAAAACAGACGTTTCATAACTTCGAAAGTTACCATCGATATCAATCAAACTCAGAAGAAGAATCGCTCCTGAAGGTGAAGTCAAAGAAAAATGTCTTCTTCCTGATACAATGTCAACATTGTTGATATTATCGCATTGCTGCAATCAAAACTTTGAACTTCTGGACACAGCCATTGGTATGCTCCAGTAGTTTTTATTGACTACAGGTGGAGAAGGTTAATCAAGACATAACCGAGACACCTGAATGATCGTAAAAGTTTCAGGTTTTCACAACTATGAAGGTTGCGGTGAAACCAGTCATATTCAGAAGAAGATGTCAATTTTCAAGTTGCGCTGAACAGCGTTTTTGGGACTCTCACTTGGCTCACACTTTGATGTAAACATCAGATAGTATTTCCAATCAGCAAAATCAAGAGTATGATGTGCCGGCAATTTTCATTTCCAAATCCGCATCATCTAAATGACAGTAAAAGATCCGGATGTGTCATAGTTCCAAAGTTTACGATTTGAGAGCAATAAATTTAGAAAAAAAAGACTAAACCTCAAAGTGCATTTGAAGAAAAGTCATAACGTTTGAGGTTGACGTCAAACAATATGGAGACGTTAAACTTCACTTTGGAATAACTGTCGAGGGAAGAGCCCTTCCATAAATATAAGATTAAAATTGGCGGTCTAAAAAGTAGAAAAAAGAGACTGAAACTTGCAGAACTTGGAAAAGAGCCCTTCGAATTGATTTCGGGAAAAAATATTGAATCACGAAGGGACTTGTCATGACAAAACTCGTGAAGATTTCGAAACTGTTGAAATCATTACTCAACGGTGAAGATGAATTTTCTAATATAGAATCAATCATAGAAAACTTCACGAGTTTCCCAATTTCCAGGAGCACTGCTGACAAAAATCAAAGTGAAGGGAAAATATGAAGCCTGAATTTCTTCGCTAAATTTCGTCAAAAGCCAATGTCAGCATATTTTTGAAAACGAGGGAAAACATGTTCGGGAACAGGAAGACCGAAAAAAAATCTGAATATAATTATTTAACAAACTTTTAGACATATTTATAGTCTTGGGATAAAGTCAGTTGAATCCATACACTCAATTGATAAATAGAAACTTCAAAAAGTTTCACAACACGCAAAATTATCATAAAAAATATATTAAATTTGGAGGATTTAAAGAATAAAGTTGTAAATCTCGAAAAAAAGTTGGAGCGAATAAAAAAGCTTCATTGCCCACCTAGAAAGGTAGTTTGAAAAGTCCAGAAATTGTTGGAGGCTGCGACTGATGAGGGACGATTCAACAGTGAAAGTGTGTGACTCTACACGAAATTCGTGTCTGAGAACCTCGCGCATAACCGATCAGACAAGTAGGCGAGACCCATAAAAGTGAAGGTTGCCTAGATTTTTTTTTTTCCATTTTGGTTATTCAGTCAAAAGATTCACAACCTAATGAAAAAAAAATTACGTGAAATAAAAACATAACGGAAAATTCTCGGGACGTCTTTATTTATTCGTGGCTGATGCGCTTCGACGCCCACGGGCCGATTTCTTCGACTATCCGGGAGGAAGAGAGGAAGACAGAAAAAGAGGACACCAGTAGAAGCTCATCTTCTTCTGATTATAGAGCATTGAACCGGGATTAGGAACGGGACAGATATGATAGACATGGATGGCACAAATTATGATAAATATTGTACGTATTTTTTTTTTCGAGAAATGGAGAGATCATTCATACTGAAAATTTCCATTAGTTCCCATGAGTATGTTTCCATCCTTTCCTGTCTCCAACCTCAATATCATTGGTCTGATTTCACTGCTAAATGTATTCTACCAGTGACTCTACTATAGCCATCATTTCTGTTTTCACGTGGCATTGATTATACGAAAAATTGAATACCACATGTTGGCAGCGAGAGAGAGGAATCAATTACTACTTTCCTTAGAATTTCCATAATCACTATTCCCATTCTTTAAAACAGAATTCTAGGATCAGGATCGTATAATTTTAATCCAAAAAGTTGCCATTCTAACTAAAGTTATTTTCGAAAAATAATAACGTGATAAACAATTCAAAGCAAACCGTAAATTGAAAAAAAGTTGAGACTTATTCTCTTTGATTCAAGCTTTCTGCAGAATTATTCTTTCTGCTCTTTAAAATTGAAAAATCGTCACACCTTATAAGGAAAATAATTAATTCCTCCATTGGCTGTAAATTGAAATTTTATTTTTGTTTACCTATGTTGCACACTCCACCGCAACAATTCAAAAAAATGCGAAAATGCCAATAGGGCGTACGATTGCGTCAATTCCGCGGTAATTCCCGAAAGAATTAGATAGTTATGCAATAGTCTCAGGAATTAATCATCATCATTTGTAACTATGTACCATTTGTCGGATAAAATTTTATTATATAAATTTTATTATACTTAGATGCAGCGAGTGCTTCTAGAGGAAAATGTGAAAACCCTTTATTTCTAGCCGGGGAAATCTTTAATAAAAACTTCACAGCGTGTTTTGTGCCAGAATCATTCATCCTTCGCATAATTACATAATCAATTATGTGGGATCGATCAACGTATTGGCAATGAAGTTAAAGAGATGCAAGAGATGAAGATAAATTCGGAATTTTCGTGAAGTAATATGTGATTAATAATCACTTCCGCGAAGTCAGCCGAATACGATCATACTAATAATAGGCCCTTCCATTAATATTCATGATATTTTGGAATTGCAAATCATGGCTATTCTTGCTAGTTAAAGAGTCTCTTAAGATCGAAAAAATATAACCTGGAGGTGGGTCAAGAACAGCCACTAATATTACACTTCTTCAATATCCAAATAAACTACGACTTACGCTGATAAAACATTAAATCTACTTATTAATTAAATAATTAATTAATAAATTAATTAATCCAAATTGACGATTAATGGAGAATTAAATATTTACAATTTGGAACTGTAAATTGTCGTTGGGAAGTGGAATTGTTAACAAATTCAAGATTTTTGTTCCCGACTTAGAAAGTTGTGTTGCGGTGTAGGAGTTAATGTTAGAGGATCATAATTTTCCATTTAAATAGCTTTTGAATAGGAAAGAAAATTGAATAGCAAATGGCCACACATATATTGCAGGGTAAAAAGGTTGACTGTGCTCACGAATAATCCAATTTAGAAACTCTTAAAAATTAACTATACCACACATAATATTCGACTTCCTACACCTTGTGACACAATATACATTTTTTAATAGAAATTCCTCCCGTCATGCAATACACAGTTGAAAAAAATCAAATGTTATGGGCTATACCAATATGTAATAGCTAATCATCGAGGGTTAAAGGGGTTGAATTAAGAGAATAATTTAGAAATTAGATGTTTAACCATTCGTTCAACGATATGACTAATATTTGTTAAAATTTAATGAATGGTTCAATGAAATGGTAAAATGCGAGTTGACCCAGGCTTTTAAAATATGAATTAATTAATTTTTAATGAGTGAACAGTTCGAGAGATCGTATGAATCCTAGTCTTTAAGTAAAGTGACTGGTGACCACTAAATCCTTCCTATCACTTGGGATCAATGTACAATGATCATCACAGGACGTATTCGGTTGACAATTTCGTTGCTAATTTTGTTTTATAAATGATCCTCTTTGCTTCTCCCAAATCGATAGATTACGAGAAAAAATAGTGGAGGTTCATGTGCTCATGACAATGTCTTTTTTGTTATTGCAGGGCAATTGCATACGCCGACTGGCGATAACGACTGTGAAAAGGGATTTGAGACCCAGATATTGGACTCCAGAGCCTCTGACGAGCATCAGAGGCCCACGGTGCTAACTTGCCCTGATCGTGGCTCAACAACTACTGCAATCACGACGACCTCCACGACGACCACGGGCACTGCCTTCACGGTCGCATCAAGTATGCTTCTGCTGCAGACCCAGGTAATTTTTCAAAATCCTATAATTGATGGAAAAGCTCTTAATCATTTAAACAGGAAATATGATCATTTTTTATCCAATGAAAAATTCCTCTTACAAAATTTAGCATTATTTCATTGATATAAAACTTAATCCCCCATTGATAATGTTTTTACTATTTTGTAAATCAAGGGGAAGTCCTTGTTAGTATCACAGCCCTGCCTTTGGCCCTATAACAATTCAGGAAGCATATGGAGGAATTTGTGAAATGTCCCTCAAATAGAAAAACCTTTTTTTTTCATTATTGTTGGAGTAATTTTCTATTGGATAAAACCTCCATACAGGACTTATGTCATTCTTCCAATTCACTATGAAGTATTGGGAATTCGGTAGTAAAGTGATTTGAAAGAATTTTAGAGAAATTTATCAGACTCTTCTCGTGAAGAAATAAAATTAATGCCTTTCGAGAAAAGTCTTTTGACTTTCTCTACTGGAATTAATGGTCTCAGATTAGGAGCATTTGGAGAGTCGGCCAAACTATAATCGTTGACGTGAATTGCATTATAACTACCAAATTATTTAACTAATGAAGCACGCCAAGAAGAATCAACAGATTTTTTTTCATAATTTAACTGGCTGCTAAGAAAACTGAGATTTATCTCTAGGTCATATGTCCGGAGACATTCTCAACCTAAAAATTACGAAAGTCTTTTGACTTATCTTTCCTTACCACTGCATCCAATATTTATCTGTATCTTTACTGATTAACGATGATAGGGAATCCTCGAAAGGCAATTTTTAAATGAAATTTAATTTAATATTTCTTTAAAAACCTCGCAGAGATAATTCCAAAGTAAAATTTACGAAATCTTCTTTAAGTGTCTTTCACAGTCTTTCACGACAATATTTCATAACTTGCGTATTTCATTCCCGGAAAAATCAATGCAATAATGAATTTTCACTCGACTCATCGTTACAAAATTACACCTAATAAATTATTTCAATTCCCTCATAAAGCGCTATTATATTTTGAAAGGAAGAAAGTACGCGAAGAATGTAGAAGAAAAATTTGATGGTGACATAACAACAGGTGTAGAGTTTAATGATAGTGAAAATATGTCTCAAGAGGGCGATGAGCTTAAATGTCAGGAAAACAATGAATTTTATGACTCCATCTCATCACTCTAATCCCAATTTATGAAGCAACGTTCTGTTTTTATTATCGTTGAAGAGCCCATTCGGATGTAGCAGTTTTGCGGACCTCCTAAGTGCCCCTTATACAGACCCCACGGATGCAGCGAATCTGCCCGAGGAGCTCGACCCCTTCCCCGAGCTACAGCTTGGGAATCCCCAGAACGTTTCTGAAGACGTACCCATGCATCAGCAGATGCAACACCACAGGCCGTTACCTGGCGATGTTCATACAGACTCACTCAGGTGAATATTATCATCATCATATTAAATTTATATTACCTATCGTCAATCAATGTCTCATTGATGCCCTTTCTCCTATCAAAGTCGCTAGTCCTTGTTCTAGCTAATTGTTTATAGACGTTTTTACCAAATTAATTTGGAAAAAATTATTTGCTCATTCATAAAAATCTTTCTGCCAGATATCGTCTATTTAAATACTAATGTAACAACGAATGATTTTATTTTTGGAGTACGTTGTCATGACTAATGTTTATTCAACAGTCCCACCCCCTTACCGAGCTTTCAAGAGACTTACACAGTTCATCAGCGTTATACTCGTCAAGAACTGCAGAGTCTTGGTATAAAAATGGACGACGAGTGTTTCGATGCACTGCAGTATGCCTGCAATGATCCAACCTACACCGGTGAATTTTCCACAACTGTACCATATCACCACCCCCAACAACATCATTACCATCATCATCAACGCCACGACCATCATCATAATGTAAGTTAAAGGAATATTAATACAGTCAAGTGGCAATGACGGGGGGAGAAATTGAAAGGATTTCAATAGCGTAAAAATAAAAGAATTTCGCACAAAGAATGAAATGTTCGTCAAACCTGCGGGTTCACTTCATCAGCTAATAGAATACCAAGATAAGGATCCGTTTCGCGTATGTTTAGGGATAAACTAAAAATGGCCGCTTGATTAGCTTCGAACGTTCCGCATTAAGCAATGGTGACTCTTGATAATGAGGATGATTTGTTTCCAAAATAGATACCACCAACGCTGACGCCCCCGCCACCCTCAGCCAATCTACCCGGTTCACCACCCCCAGCTTCTTCACCACCACAACCACCTCCACCACCACCACCACCACCACCACCTGGCTATTTCTCGACAATATCGACGTCCAATCCTGCTGTTACATTACCACAGAGCACGGTACTTCATCAACGAGACATGTATTCGAGTGTACCAATGGCAACTGCCTACGGACAGCCACCAAGTCTCGTGGGTCCACAATCTGCTCCAAGTCTCGGGGGTAACAATGTCATTCGATCACGGGCTCCAATGCTGCAGAGATCTGATTCTACAAGGTGCGTACAATAGAATTTTTGGTAAATTTGCTATTCTCCTGGTCAATTGTCTGTAGTCTCCAACATTTAATTAATTTAGTATCTTCGTTATCTCCGCAACATTATAAAAATAACTTTCAAACAAATTACCATTATTTTGTTAAGAATTTGCGAAGAGTGAGTCATATGAAGCCGTCAAAAAAATATGATTTAGCGATTTTACATTTGAGTTTGGAGATAACTTCAACTAACGATTATTCGTTAATTACTCAATTTACTCAATCAAATGTATCATGTCCCAAATCGTTTTGTCTCGACTGTTTTGTATTACCTCACGTGTGTTTTACCTCACCCCATCGAAAAATATAATTTTTCCCTTTTGCTCGCCAATTTTTTTCAAATTTGGAAAATTAAATTTCGATTTTCATTGTTCGAGCAGTAGTGGCAGTAATCAGGAATCGCCCAAGCCTCGAAGGAGCGGTTCAAGTGGAAATCTCACTTCCATACCGTCGCCAGGAGGCACCGATCGTGCACCACAAAGTCCCAGTCAACTCTGTGCTGTTTGTGGAGATACTGCCGCTTGTCAACACTATGGTGTGAGGACCTGTGAAGGGTGTAAGGGCTTCTTCAAGAGGACAGTACAGAAGGGCTCAAAGTACGTCTGTCTGGCTGAGAGGGCATGTCCTGTTGATAAGCGACGGCGCAATCGATGCCAATTTTGTCGATTCCAAAAGTGTCTCAAAGTCGGCATGGTTAAAGAGGTAACTTGATAAATAATCTCTACTCGACTCAATCAACAATTTGATAATTCAGATAAATTATAAAAATGTCCAGACCATTTATTACCCTTGATGGGGAAATGTCAAATCAATTGACGAAAAAATTATCCGTAAAACTGAAGAAAACCAATTCTCATAATTGTTCAATTAAATTAACTAATAATTATTCTCTGGTCGTCTTCTGTTACCAATAGGTCGTCAGAACAGATTCACTGAAAGGTCGTCGAGGTAGACTACCGTCCAAACCAAAATCCCCTCAAGAATCTCCACCAAGTCCGCCCATATCCCTGATAACTGCCTTAGTCCGAGCGCACGTTGACACAACCCCTGATTTAGCCAATTTGGACTACTCACAATATCGTGAGCCCGGGCTCAACGAAGTTCCCGTTACCGAGGCGGAAAAAATTCAACAATTCTACAATCTCCTGATGACATCGGTCGATGTCATTCGCAATTTTGCGGATAAAATTCCTGGCTTCACTGATCTAACTAAAGAGGATCAAGAATTACTCTTCCAATCAGCGAGTCTCGAGCTCTTTGTACTTAGGCTGGCTTATCGTACCCGAACCGATGATGCACGATTAACATTTTGCAATGGAGTTGTATTGACACGTGCACAGTGTCAAAGAAGCTTTGGAGATTGGTTGCACGGTATTATGGAATTCTGTCAGGCACTTCACACACTCGATGTGGACATCAGTGCGTTTGCCTGTCTCTGCGCTATCACTCTTATCACAGGTAATTCATTTTTTTTAATTCAATAAACGATCGAGTTTTTCAATGGAGGTGAGAACCATTGCACTGAGGGGTTCATTATAAATCCAATAATTCATTGGTTATTAAAATGATGAGCACTTCTGGTGAATTTTCCATTCTTTCTGATTTTATCGAATTACTGCTCGGTTATACGCTACAAAAATTGACAAAATGTTTAGCTTGATAATGTACCTTCAGCTTCGGAAATAGAAACCCCTTTTTATTCCTTCCACAAGACGGGTTTCAGCCAACACGAACGTACGGAACCTCTGAATTATATTACAGATTCCTTATATTTTTTTTGAAAAATCTTCGTCTGACGGAGAATGTCCGCGAAATATTTCATTAAACTCTACTTATCCCATTTTCCATTCAGTTCTTTCCTCTTCTCAAAATGAATAATCGAACATCCTTTCATAATTAACTATTGACATCGCCTATCTGTTCCCATTGAATCGTCAGCTCTCACACTAGAATATCAAATTCTTTAATCCACTTGTCCCGATTCCACCCCTTTCAGAAGCTGTACCCGATTAAATTTATATCCTCAGCATCCGGCCGACTAAATAATTACTAAAATCCCTCAATTTATTGTCTTTTGCAGTTAGGCATGGTCTCAAAGAGCCTCACCGGGTTGAACAGCTGCAGTCAAAAATAATATCATCCCTTCGCGATCACGTGACATACAATGCCGAGGCCCAACGAAAGACAAATTATTTGTCACGACTACTCGGTAAATTACCAGAACTCAGAAGTCTATCAATCCAGGGTCATCAGCGAATATTCTACCTGAAAGTTGAGGATCTAGTACCTGCACCACCCCTCATCGAGACTATGTTCGTCGGTACTCTACCATTTTAAAAGGGATCCATAATGAATGTAATGTAATTATCACCCGCCATTTTGATTTCTTTTCATCCAATGGAGACCTCAAAAAAGTTAGTATTCGCACAGAATTTTCTTGAATAAAGGACACATTTCCCAAGACGTTCAATTTCACCGGTTCGCAGGGCGAAATAGTGACAACCGTAATATTACCGATATTACGTTAATATATTACAGTAATTAATATTACGATGGAGAATATTACGGAGAATATAATTACGGGTTGAAATATTTAAGCTGTGATTTAACCGCATGAGGGAAAATTTAAGAATTTGCACGAAAAGCAGAAGCTGCGGAAAGCTAGACACCAGAGGAATCCCGTCGTTTTTCTAACGCTAATTATTTGCGAAAATAATTCAAAGACCAATAGTCAGGGAAAAGCTCGAGACTCTGGGGCAGTAAAAAGACTCTATTTCCCATGAAAATATAAAAATGAAATTAATGCATTATTTCCTCCTACATCATAAACCAAATTGAATTATGTAATACTATTTACTGTAATATCCCCATCGATTACCAATGTACTCATTAGCCAGGCGCTGAAATTTGACACAGTTCTGTGGACTGTATTTCTTTCAATTTTTTCGCCTTCTGAGCTCCCCAATTTTCTCGGTGAAATGTGCTCACGTTAAAAAAATTACTCCTGAATTAAGAATGATGTTAAAAATTCAGTAGTAATGTTCTCAATTTTTAAGCACATTTTTTCATCAGACGAAATTCTCCCGAATTCAAGAAAAAAAATCTCTGAGCACCAATAAATGAAGATGATTAAAAAAATCAATATCGTGGGGACTCTTTCAACATATCAGGACAGAACGAAGGGAGTCAAAAGGTTACCTCAAAGAAGAATTTCATTTCCCTTTGATGTTTATAAAATACTCACAACGAGGCACATTTTTATTGCCACTAAATGATTAACAAAATAATAATTATTCGTGAAAATTCGCGAACCCTTCGTACCAGTCCTCATATTTACATATATGTGATTTTAGTATTTTAAGGGAAAGGTATATGAAACTAAACGGCGTTGTACTCGGAAGTGATGTCCACTCCAGGGTTAATGATCATTAGATAGTTTTTAAAGGAGAATGAATTACCATGATATGATTTTAGTAGATTTTAGGTATTTTAAAGTAATTGTATAAAGATATACCTTGATAGTAAGAAAAAACTTAAATTGTTTCATTTTTATTATTAGCAACGATGATACCGTGGCATAAAGTTACCTTTTACGTTATGAAATATTAATTTTAATCAAACTAACTTAGATGAAAAAATGGATAAATAAGTGACATTTCTATTTATACGTAATTTTATGCTATTTTACCATTCGAACACTGTTTATCTATTGCCGCTGTTTTCACTTACTGTCTTCACTCCTCCAACAAATGTTAAAATATTCTTATCTATTTTATGCCCCCCTTTTCCCTTTATCTGTCGATCCTAATGTTACAATTTGCATAATGAAATTAATCACTTTTTCAACTACATATTTACAATTTTCGTAAATAATAGTAAAAAGATTAAGAAAATAATTATATCGAGATGTTGAATTCTCTTAATCGTGCCTCCTCCCTAGAAATTACTCTACAATTTAATATATTTCGAAAGAGAGAGATGAAAAATTTACATGTTGTGTGTTTCTATTTGTTTCTACACATTTTTTTGACGTCATTAAAATGTACAAAAAACAGTTGGATGATTATTAAAGCATCGCTCCCTCAATGAATTCCCCCTCTAGTGCACAAATGAATTTCTCTCTTAATTTGTTGTCAATTCCCCAAAAATTGCACAAAATCGTTTCACTGTTAAATCTCAAGAATTAGAAAGAGAATTAAATACAAATAATTGTTGTATCACTTAGGATTTCATGAGTCATTTATAAAGAGAGATAAGATCATTATGATTTTCGAAATAATTATTTTGATGGTTGTTTTCCTTTTTGAATCACGCTATCCCACCACCTAATCGTACAACGTAGGTAGACGAAGTTTTTTCTTAAAAAATGATATGAAAAATGGTGCAAAAAAAAACATGATAGAGTTGACTTTACACGAATTTGTTACTTGTATTATACTGTATGAGTTACGAAGAGTTTTATGCATTCAATCGCCAATGGCCTCAAAGAGTATATTAAAAAATTGAAAGAAAAAAAAAGTGAAAAAAAAATCCTCGATTTATACAAAACAAAATTATTATTATTTTTTAATAGTGATTGGCCAGTACTGAATGAATGTGCGCATTTACCGTGAAAATCGATGAGATTTTAAGAATATGAATGTATTTTTAGAGAAAAGGGAATGGGAGACAATGCCCTTGAGCACTGAGAAAAAAAAAAAACTTTTGCATAACTATTTAATTGTGAAGAAGGAAGAGATATTAAATTTTTTGTGGGACAAATTTCTATTATTTTATTATTGCTATTGTATACCTGACAATTTCGCACACGCGTGAAAATGAACCTTCAATAAACACAGTGACGATTCATCCTGCTGCGACCTGATAAGAACATTACTTAATTATCGATTACATTAACTAATGACTAATGTTACCACTTTAATATACGTAACAGGTGAGGAGTGAGGTAATTAGATTTTAAAGTAAGGTGGCAGTGACGTGATGATATTGGTAGGGAAGTGGTAAAATATCATTATTTACCTCCACAACGAGTGAGATTTTTATAAGGAACTGTTAAAAGATTTGCACAATGAGGAATTTTCTGGACTTCAGAAAAATTCATTGACTTTTCCGATAATAATCGTTCGTTTGAAGGTAAATCTATAATAACGGCAGACCTAAAATCGAGGGATTATTGAATTTCACTAATCAGTTGGTAAAAAAATTTTTGATTTTTTATTAATACAGACTTTTTCAAGCCTCTGTTTTTATTACTATAAGCGGTGCTATGAATTATCTTTTGTAACTGTTGGTAATTTTTTTCAAGATTGTTAAATAATTAAGAAACTGTAATTGTCTGGTACTGTCTGTTCTATTCGCCAAGTGCTGCTAACTATCAAACGATGCCCCAACTGTTTTCAAAGCAAATCAGTGGCTTTAGAATAAAATTCAAAAGGTCTCTAAACAATTTTTTCAGATCATTTCCTCTTGTTGATTTCTGCCAAATAATCCCATTCCTTAATAGACTTTACCACTTCCTTATTGGCCCCAACAAAAAAAAGGATAAATCGGTGCCAGTGCGATACGCGAGGACTATGATAATGCGCAATATAAAGTTGTATTAAAAATAAAAATCATGAGAAAAAGAAAATTCAGTGACCTTTTTAAACACGTCTTTATGCGTTACGGAGTTTACGCCACGCGCGATCAACCACGAATCACTGCTGTTAAGAATACATTATATGTTGTATATTATATATAAATTAATATCGAAGTATAACGATTGACTCTGTTAGGCGCCGGTCCACTGCTTTGTATAATAGTTGGCAAAAATTACGAGGAAACAAATTAAAAGAACAATTTTCTGTTCATTTTTTTTCCTGTACGATACTCTATATCACTCGCGAGGAACATGATATTCCACATAAAAAGAATCGCCTACGTGTGTTTTTGCAGATGCGCGAAACATTCATGGAGATGAATAGCAAAAAATTAAGTGAGATGGGGTTAAATGAATTTGAGAATGGAAACCTGAAGATTGATATGGCAATCGTCATGGATATATTTTATAGATGAAAAATTTGAGATAAAAAATGATATATTTATGAGAAATAATTGATATGTGATATATAGGGGATAAGGCACGCAAAAACGCCCCTTGCAAATGCTTTATAACAAATGTATTCTACAATCGTTTCATTAAATCCGATTCAAAGTGAAGTTATGGCTCTATTTATTTGTCATTCCCCGAAACAGCTATTTATTTATCGATAAATGAGTGAGTATAAGTCTAGAGACTGATCCTCCTCACATTCTAATGTGAGGAGTTTTGTACCTGGTCTTGAGAGACGAAGAGGGGGATGGAAGGAAAGTCGTATTCTTATTCAGGCTTAATATCGCAAATTTTTGTTTAAATTTTCCAGGGCAAATTCTAGAAATTTTTATCATGTCGCAATTCTACTGAAACTTTAAAACATCTTGAATGTGAAAATTTTGTGGAAAAATCCAACATAACTAAAAATCAATAAAAAAACCAAAGATTTCTGGTAAATAAATTCTTAACTTTGGAAAGGTATTATGAAATTTCCGACTTCACTGTAATTTAATCCCCAACATTCATATTAGACTGTAGATGCAAATAAATAAATTCAAAAATTCCCATCTTTACTGAATTTTCCAGTAAAATCTGAAATTTCATGATTTGTTTACCCCTCAATCGCAGCTAGTACTCCTGTTATGAAAATTAATACTCAACTGTTCACAAAATTTCGTTTCGTTTTTAACAGTGAAGCATAGGGACAGAGACAGGAGCATTTATATTTTTCAATTTTAATTATCGCATCTTGAAACCCATTTCGACGGACCTATTGTTCCCCTTAGTCGAACGAGCTTCGGCTCATGTACCTAAAAATAAGTCCAACGTTCATCCTCCGTATTTGTTTAATTTGTGACAAACAATAGCACAAAATCAATCAACCGGCCAAACATTTCAAACGAACAGAAATGGCGCTGGTAGTCACTTACCATCTCCTCCAAACTCTTCGTTTTCTCGTTACTACCGCCATTTCTGCTACAAACTCCATGCGCCGTGTGGGAAAAATAGTTCCCCCATAATGCCCTTTGTTCTTCAATCCACACGCCTCACCAAAAAAATGTTAAAATGACTGGAGAAAAAAGGACTTCCTGAATACCTTTCCTACGCTCCCATAAAGCCCTGAATAAATTTTCCTTCCAGAAGTTTTACACTCACTGAAAATTGCGATAATTCCATCGCAAAGGACGCCTGGTCCAATACGAAGACGGCAGTATACGAATCAACACAGGAGTAATGAAGATGGACGCTTCAGACCGATCGATGCGCCTCTAGTGGCGACAACTGAAACTCCAATTCGTAACGGCCGTTTGCTGAACCCACCCTGCTGACAAAGGGGGGTGGTGTTGGAGGGGGTAAAACACAGACTCGTCTCGCGACGTATGAGTGGCAGTGAGTTTGGTGGCTACATGTGGATAATCCGCCGGTCGTCGTTGCGACTCCGAGTGGTGAGACACTTTTTATTACAAATAAAATCCCCAGAGGCATTGAGTTTTCAACGATAAAACTATCGACAAATACATACACAGAGTATTCAAGTTAATCCATCCATAAACGATTGATAAGTTTCATTAATTTTAGACGATTCAGCATTATTATTTATCTTAAAACGTGCACGACAAGAAACGGGCGTCCAAAATGCAGATGGATCAGACGACGATGCAGCTGATACAGGTCTTAGAGAAGACTGTATCACCAGGTGAGATGAATTATTCAATGGACCGCATGTTTTCCATCATTTCGATAAATGAAAATTGATTTTTGAGGTTATTTTCACTAGTTTCAAGTGATTGGCGAGGGGCGGGGGGGAGGGCTTGGGAATTGGAAGAATTGGTGTGGGATATGTTGGATTTCATCCTAGACACTACACCGGCATAACGACGGTTATGTTTCCCCCTTTGTCGTCACTTCGTCTTTGTTCATACATGGCATGTGCTCCAGGCATTCAATGGAATTATTTCTCTCTCCTCTTCATTAGTAATATTATTCACGGTGATCCAGATTGTTCTCAACTGACTTGTCGTTTTTTTAAAACTCATCCAGGGCGATAAAATGCGTCACGAGGTGACTCATTAATTCATTCACTTTTTCCGTTTTTGGATTTTCATTTATTTGGGATTAAAAAAATGTGGTTAGTTTTTGAACGGAACTTGTTGTGACGTTTTAGAGCTGCGAAGTGGTTTCCGGATGGGGATTGGACTTTTAGGCGGCGGGAAGTGCATTTTTGGCGGGCCCTGTTGCTAGGGGGCCTCGTGGAGGATTTCAATCCATTAATTTAGGAGCAGAGCTAGGGTTACACATGTCAACTTCGGGATTGAGAAGAAATTTGAAGAATCCCTAATTCTATTGATTACTCCGTAAATAATGAGAAAGAAAATCGGTTCAATTATTTCTTCTTTTAGTAGTATTACTCGTGCGTAACCACATGATGAATTATTTTTTCATCTATTAACATTTTTTAAATTAAAGAGAATAGTCCGGTAGAACAAAAATTAAGAATTTCGGCTGCATCCCATAATGTTTCTGCTCAATTATTCTTTATTTTTCCACTTTGACATCAATTTAGGATTCATATGCTAACCTCATGATGAGTTTTCGTAAGGCAACTTATAATGCAAGAGATTTTCTTCGGATTAACTTCGATACAACAGCTCTTCACACAAATTACTCTGGGTCACTACAAACCTTCAGAAATCAATTCCGTCTAAGCAGAAAATTTTAATAACATGCTGATAACTCTGAACGATAGCATGTTTCCATAAATTGGAACGATTTCGATTATTTTTAACCAACAAATTGAAAAAGAAACTATGTTAATCAAATTATAAATCACTGAATGTTGGTGATTTGTTTCAAATATGTCTCAATTTAATTGAGCAAGTAATGATTGAAAATGGCAAAATTTATAATTTTATCATGAGGAGTTTCGTGCCTCCTTAAAAGATCGTCCATGGAATCATGGAATAATTATTAATGTCATTTCAGACAAAAATGAGTTGGAGGCAGCGAAGAATTTTCTGGAGCAGGCGGCCCTTACGAATATCGTAAGTAATTTTCGCAATTCCTAAAAGCTCCTTAGCGCAGCTCCCTAACGTTCTTCCCTTTCCAGCATGAATTCGTTCAGCGTCTGTCAGGTGTGCTGGGCACGACAGCAGCGAGTACCGTGGCCCGTATGGCAGCAGGTCTCCAATTAAAGAACCAGCTTACCTCCAAAGATCCAGCTGTAAAAGCGCAATTCCAACAGCGATGGCTGGCAATACCGGTCGAAACCCGCGAGTACATAAAGAAAAATATTCTAGGAGCCTTGGGTACTGAAACCAATCGTCCAAGTTCAGCAGCTCAGTGTGTTGCTTACGTAGCTGTTGCAGAGCTTCCAGTGAATCAATGGACAGAGCTCATTCCCCTTCTGGTCAGCCATATAGCAGACCAAAATAGCACTGAAATGATGAAGGAAGCAACCCTCGAGACGATTGGTTACATCTGCCAAGAGATCGACAGTGAAGTCCTCGTTTCCCAATCAAATCAGATCCTCACTGCCATTATTCATGGAATGAAGGGCTCCAGTACCTCGAATCATGTGAAATTAGCAGCGACCAGAGCGCTTTACAATTCCCTAGAATTTACGAAAGGAAATTTCGAAATTGAGTCTGAAAGAAATTTCATAATGGAAGTTGTCTGTGAAACTACTCAGTCCACCAACACACAGATACGTGTGGCGGCCCTTCAGTGTCTTGTTAAGATCATGTCCCTTTACTATCAATTTATGGAGCCTTACATGGGCCCTGCACTCTTTCCAATAACTCTAGAAGCCATGAGATCAGACAGCGATGAAGTTGCCCTCCAGGGGATTGAATTCTGGTCTAATGTAGCGGACGAAGAAGTAGATCTATCGATGGCAGAGGGCGAAGCATCTGAGGGTGGTCGTCCCCCTTCAAAAGTTTCTCGTCATTATGCCAAAGGTGCACTGGTGTATCTTGTTCCAGTTTTGATTCAAAAACTAACTAAGCAGGAGGAATTCGACGATGAAGACGATTGGAATCCCTCAAAATCAGCTGGAGTTTGTTTGATGCTACTAGCGTCTTGCTGCGAAGAGAGCATAGTTCCCCATGTGCTTCCCTTCGTCAAGGAGAATATAAAGAATCCCGATTGGAGGTACAGAGACGCAGCTCTGATGGCTTTCGGATCGATTCTCGGGGGTCTGGAACCAGTGGCACTCAAACCTCTTGTTGAACAAGCCATGCCGACTCTTATTGAGCTCATGTACGACGTGAGTGTCGTGGTAAGGGATACAGCGGCCTGGACATTCGGTCGAATCTGTGAGATCATTCCTGAGGCCGCAATAAATCCAACGTACTTGAAGCCTCTATTAGAATCGTTGGCAAATGGTCTCAATGCAGAGCCCAGAGTCGCTGCTAATGTCTGTTGGGCCTTTACAGGTCTAGCTGAAGCTAGCTACGAGGCGGCTGAAACTGGAGATGATCAGCAGCCCGAGACATACTGCATGTCAATGTTCTTTGATTATATAGTTCAGAGACTGCTGGAGACGACTGACAGAGTTGATGGAGCACAAGCAAATCTTCGATCAGCTGCATACGAAGCCCTAATGGAAATGGTTAAGAACTCACCCAAAGATTGTTATGTAACTGTTCAAAAGACGACGATGGTGATATTGGAGAGACTTCAGCAGGTCCTACAAATGGAGACCCACTTCCAGAATCATTCTGACAGGGCTCAGTATCATGATCTTCAGTCCCTTCTGTGTGCAACACTTCAGTCTGTTTTGAGAAAAGTCACCCCTGAGGATGCTCCGAGGATCTCTGATGCTATCATGAATGCTCTCCTATCGATGTTCAGTTCGAACTCTGGAAAAGTTGGGGGTGTGCAGGAGGATGCACTCATGGCAGTGTCCACGTTGGTCGAGGGCCTTGGAGACGGTTTCTTGAAGTACATGGATGCTTTTAAACCATTCTTGTGCCTCGGGTTGAAGAATCATGCTGAGTATCAGGTCTGTGGAGCTGCAGTTGGGCTCACTGGGGATCTTTGTAGAGCCTTGAAGGGCAAAATGTTACCCTATTGCGATGAAATCATGATGCTGTTGCTGGAAAATTTGGGAAATGAGTCAGTTCATCGATCTGTCAAGCCCCAGATTCTCTCGGTCTTTGGAGATGTGGCACTCAGTATTGGGCCTGAGTTCAAGAAGTATCTGGATGTGGTACTGCAAACATTGGCACAAGCTTCTCAGGCCAATGTCGACAGAACTGATTACGATATGATTGATTATTTGAATGAGCTCAGGGCGGGAGTTCTGGAGGCGTATACTGGAATTATTCAAGGGTTCAAGGGAGAAAAAGAAGTCCCCGGGGCCCCCAATGCTGATGTCATGCTGTTGGAACCTCACGTTCCGTTTGTCATTCAATTTATCACGTCTATTGCACAGGACAGAGAGCACTCAGATGAGGCCATGTCTGCGGCTATTGGATTGCTTGGGGACCTTGTTGTCGCGTTTGGGGCTAAGATGCTCCCCATGGTGGAGACCGAACCTCTTACGGAGTTACTTACCAAGGGGAGGAGGGCCAGACTCAACAAGGCCAGGGCTCTGGCTTCTTGGGCCACTAAGGAGATTCGAAAGGCCAAGAATCCTGCTAATTCTACGTCGAGTTGGTGAGTTGGTTATTTTCTCATCGAATTTTTAGGGGTTGGAGAGTTTTTTTGGGTGTTGTGTGCAAAGAATGAACGGGATAGTAGATGAAGCGGGAGGCAGAATGAACCTTTTTAGGCGGCAGGATTAAAAGATAGCTGGCAACATCGGCAGGGTACGACAATTTAGTAGTACCTGTAAAGTATAAATAGCGTCCATAAAGGTTCATTCGGTTGCGCGCTTCTTTGGGTACTTTTGCAATAATTTCATAGATTGATAAAAAATTTTAACGGAAAAGACTTCAATGGTTCGGGATCATGCTCTCTCAATGTCAACAAATTTTTAATGACTTGTCCTCGTATATAAAACTTAAGAATTGCATTCCATTGAAATTTATTTAAGCTTGGACCTAAAAGAATGGCAGAGGAGTCAGTTAGTTGAAATAATCTCTCTCTCTCTCAGAGTGATTGAAGAACCTTCAGTCTCGAAAACATATCGACCTAAATACGCAATTGTCAAATGTCTATATTTCCAGTTTAACAATAACCATCTGAGTTTTCAATGAAATTCCTCGGACTAATAGTTTTACTCGACAAAAAATGAAACGAAACCCCGACTTTATTCCCCGAAATTGAAGATAAGCCCAAAATCTTGACCTGAGATAACCGTTTTTTTCCTCGAAACGCTCGTTAATTACACCTCGCCCGCTTTTGTTTGCAGATCACCCCACGAATGTTCTCTCGTGCAAATTGATTTGACTAGAAACCTATCGAACACAATACAAAGACAACAAGATTGGATGGTGCGGATGCGAGTAGATGGATGTGCGTGAGATTTTCCCAGTAAAAACGCGATTGAGAGAGACAGAAAAAAAAACACAAAAAATGCAAAAATGGATGATAAGGATGAGGATACGAGGTAATGAGAGAAATGGTGATTTATTGATGATGGTGAGTCTGCACGTGTTCCTCTGGGCCCTTCCCCCAAGAAGTGTGTGTTGCGTCAGAAACTGAAAGAATTAAATGAATAAACAGTTTAATGAGGGAGGAACTCTGGTCCACTGCTCATTGGATGGCCGACGACGGATGAAGGATACAATTGAGTGCAAGTTGATAATGTTGCCAAATACGTGAATGAGAAAAAGGAAAAAAACGGAAAATGAATAATCATACAAGAGAATACAAGAGAGCCCTGTCTAAAAGAGGTCTGGTGATACGAGTGTGCCTGAAAAAAAGTTTAAAAAAAAAATAGAAAAATTGCAGAGACTAATAAGTGAGACATTAATAAATGATTAACTGCTGATTAGACTGTGTACTTATCACCGTCAATGCAGAATCGTCGGCGCGTGAGCTGGGTTTATGCGTGTAATCACCTCAGAGCCGAATGAGTGCGACTGAGTTCTGTGTGATATCGATTATCTGGTTTTTCTCTTTAGCATATGTGCGACTTTGACGAACTTCTAATTTCTTTCACATTTTTTCTCTTTTCAAATCATTTTACTCGTAGAGCGATGGTAGAATTAGCTTGATTCTGGGGATATGTCTTTGAAATTGATGGGGTTAAACATTTAAATATTCTGGCAATTTTTCTGGGGAAAAATTATCAATAAAAGTTCTTTTAAAAATAGCTTAATCTTTTTATTAAATTTCTAGATAACAATTTTTTTATGGGTATAATTTTTATAGCTCTTAATTTTCCCCAGGAAAACTTTCACATGAGAATTCTGTCTCTGAATTTCAAAGATATTTGTTACAAGGTGTATTTTATCACTGCTCTACAGATTTTTTGTTTTCATTTATCAAAGGAAACAATTGAATTGTTCAATCCTAAATGATTTTCAATTTGAAATATTTTCTTTTTTTCCATCGAAGTTCCTGCGCGGCTGGCGGCGAATGAAGTGTGATTGAACTGCTGAAAAAAATAGGGATAAACCATTTTTTTGAATACAAGGTGAAGATAAAATGTGATGATTATTGTATGTTAGATGTTGTAAGGGAATTTATGAATGCATGATATAAGTTTATATGCTAAAAGACATGAATGAATGATTGTATGAAAGATCATTGGTTGAATAAAGTTGTAAATGAGAAATACAAAATTGTGTGGGTGTTATATTTTTTTTCATGATGGTCTGAATGTTCCGTTAATTGTCGATCCATTAAAATCAATGTTTTGATAATATTAATAATTTATTTAGTATCTTCTGTACGCGAACGAATCACCGTACGTTCCTAAATTCTTTTTTTTTAATTCACTAAATTGAATATCTTGATGATTTTTACCAATGATTTTGTGTCTGTTTTTTTTTTATCCATATGTCCCTGTAACTTCTATCCATTATGCGATTTTGCATGGCCTTTAGCCAACTATATTGTTTATTTATCGACGAGATAAGATTGGATAAAATTTAGTCATAATACAGTTAGGGATGAGTTCGAAAGTTATGTATTTTGTTAATATTCCGGAAAGGGATGGGTTTAGAGGCAAATATCCGGAATTATTTTCTATGAGGAATGGACTTCTAGAGATCTACCGCCGATGTCGTAGCTGCAAAAAATTATAGTTCAGGTCAAGGGTATTTGTTCTATTCGTTATACGAAAATAGGGAAAATATTTGACAACGTTCTTATCATCGTTTTTTCGAAAAAAATTATGCATTATTTGGCATGAAATTTTCTTTTTAAAAAATGTTATTACTTCCTGATAACATCAGTCAGTAGAAGATAATCGCATGGTTTTCAAAATTCATTATTTATGTTCAATATCATTGTTTTGTTTACTGGTTAAACATCTCTGAAACAAGTGGTTTAAGGTAAAATATCCGAAGACATTCCCTTAATTATGAGTCTATAAATGTAGACTAGTTTAGACGGTATTCCGCAATTAGACAATTGAAGAATAATTTCGTGGAAGACAGAAATTCTTATCGATGATCCCACGTTTTGGCTTTAGGGAGGCCCTCATCAGGGGTTTCTTTATCCTCTCAGAATACTCAACAGAACAAATGAACATAATGAAGAGACCCCTCATGAGGGCTCATCAGTAGTAGGTCTTATCATCGACCCGAATTTTATTCTCATTAAACCCTAGATTGGTCAGCCTACGAGGGAAAGGCCGCAGCGCATTGTTTTTCAGGAATTGATATAAATAGGCTGATAGATTTTTTTTTAAACAAATTTGACTTTTCCAAAGTTACTAAAGAAAAACAATGTTTTTAAGCGGGAAGATTATTTGTTCGCATCCTAAATGAAAGTGCTCGAGATGCAACCTGGGGATTGCATTCGGATACATCTTTGTCGAAAGTGACCTACTGCCAGGTCGCATGGGCGACCAATCTAGGGTCAATTCCCATTCATTGCCATAACTTGCCAAATTCGTGAAAACCGCCTAGGCCAATCTGCAATCGTCAACTCGTAGTAAAATACTCAACAGTTGAAAATTATCAGTTGAGGGAACTTTTCCTGTGGAAAATTAGATTCTCTTAAAATAAGTCCGAACGATTCATAACCAAATGACTCCTCATTATGGAGAGCAGTATTGTCCATGGTCAGAGAATTAATGCAAATTACATAATAGAAATTTCAAAATGCTCATCCTCGTCAACTACATGATCCTTCTCTTCTCCATCCTATATTCCATACCTACTATCTAGAGGAGCCACACTGTGCTTGACGAATTACTCACGAGTGTCTCCTGCCCTTGATAAGAAAACAGTATATTTCCTTTCAGGGCCCGATAAAAAAATTAATTAATTAATTAATTGATTAAATTTCGGAAGGTTTGCAGCGAAATTCAGATTTTTTTGCGATAAATCCAAGACAAATTCGTGAAGTAAATTATTGTTCGTACTTTAAAGATACTAGTCCTAATGTGCCAGCGTATGAAGGGCATGCCATGACTATGTGTACAATGAACTTGCGATTCAATTTTTTGGAACCATGAACAATACTGTCATTATCGTGATAGTATTATGATTACAGAACGATTTAAATCAACTAGTTTCTGAGATCAAAAATAAATAAAATTTTGAAAAATAAATAAAATTTTTGTTCATCTGTCTCTAGATAATTGTATTTTTCCAATTATTTATTTAAAAAATGACATGTGTGGAGGGAAATTCAGTCTGAAAACCGGTGTGTGACAATCGTGAAACAACTGCCGGATTTTTTGAAAAAGAACAATTCAATAAAATACGAAAGTACCTTGAATAAATGGGCTAGTGATAATAAGTTTAAGTGTTAATCACGAGAACGAAGAATGAAGATAATTAATGTGTGATAGAGCGACAGTGAAAGACTGCGTGCCTGCGTTTTAGCCGGTTCTCTAGAGATCTCGGCATCTACGCACGAACGATTTTAAAAAAAAAGATTCTTTTCGCGTTCAAGATCGAAAATCAAATTTTGTACTCTATCGATATGTCAACGCAAAAGGAATCGTCTCATGGAGAGAAAAAAAAAAGCTTCCATTCCGAAGCAAAAAGGAGAAAACCGCATTGATTCGTGGGATAAACACGAGACATTGGAAATTGTCAGTGTGGATTTCATTATATTTTTTGTGGAAAAATTTTTAAAAAGAAAAATTAATTATTAATGACTAAATCACATGAGACAGGGATGGAGGATTGCGCGATGCTGTTATCAGTCTGTACTTGCGTATTTGCGTTTACATGCGAAATACGAATGCCTGCGTACGAATTTATGGGGAGATGTACCTGTTCTTGCAAGTTTGAAAAATGAGTGGTAAGGTAATTTTTGATCAATGATGATTAATGAAAGGTGAATAAATAGGAATGCTGCCATTAAACTAGAAAGGAATTTAAAATTTTCAGATAATTAAAGATTATGGATGCAACATTTTTTCATATTTTCAGCGATTAAATTGCAAAAGGAAATGCCAAGAAACGACATACAAAATCACATGTCAATTATTTTGCAAAAATCCCCAAGAGGGATGAGGATCAGAGACCATTATCCTGTCATCATGTGCATCAATGTCATACCAAAGCACTTTCAAATGTTCTTCGTACAACTAATTGAATTCAATAATGATCTCATTAATCATTCCTTTATAGTAATGAAATGATTATATCTGGTGGGATATCAAGCAGAAAATTTCAGGAATGAAAAATGATTACATTCGACGCTCTTCTTCGCGACAATTTGTGTGACAATGACTCACAAGAGTTCTGAATTTAACTTTTTTCGCAATTCTAACAGGAAAAGAAGTTTTTTACATCCAGGCCAAAACCCTTGAGACCCTGCTGCATTGATCCATTTGATATTTTTCTCACTGCTGCCACGTTCTCACCGTGTCAAAAAGTGCCTTTTCCTTCACTAGTAATCCAGTGCCTATCAATTGCCAGGTAACCAGTGGCACATTCGGTGTCACCTGTCCTCAATCCCCCTCTAAGTACCCTTAACCCAATTGAATTACCCCCAACGCATGGACATCAACAATATCGCCATCATTTCATCCACTTTACACCTTTTGCCGTCTTCTCTGATCAAGTTCCTTCCCCCAATTTTTCGAGCATCGGAATCCTCTGGAGTGAAGATTCTTCCGTCCTTTTCCTTTCCCTCTTTGGTTGCCCTGAGTAATTTTTCGTGAATTATCAAAGAGTTAAAGAGAAAAAACAGATATGCTGTACTCACGTGACGCAACCCCTTGTATGGTCTCTTGATCTCCATAGTCTCGTTGGGATTTTAAAAAAGAACCGATTGAATTTTAAGTCGAACAAGTATGTACGGGTCGGACGATAACCCTCCTCCGAGTCCCGATACCACTAAGCAGGAAGACGTGAGTCGTGTCTTGAGTCGTTTCATATATCATTCGTCATGGGAAGATCATAGTGAAGATGTCTTGAGTGAAGTGAAAGATGGAAAATTTATGCGAGAGTTGCATGTCAATTTTTAGTGTCTCAGGATGGGGTGATTGTTGTGGAAGATATTGCCAGCGTTGGGGGGAGGGAGGGGGAGGGTCGGTTTCCGGTTCCTGAAATTTTCTGCAAGATAAATTCTTTGATACACTCACCTGACCCCTTCACTACCAAGATCATTTCTGTGATTTTAATTGATGATGAATGGTGTCATTCAGAGGTGTTTGATGGGTTCAATCGAGTGAATTTATTATTGAGGTTATCTTCTAGGATGCATTTGACCTCGACGACTTGCTCCCGATTGTCGGGGAATTTGGGACATACCAGAAGAAACTACTGTGGCTCGTGTGCCTGCCTGCATGCCTCCCCTGTGGCTTTTGTGCATTCAATCAGCTATTCATGGCGTCAACACCCCCTCACTGGTGTCGTATACCAGGACTCGAGAGCCTCGACTCCACCAGGAGGCGACGACTCGCGATTCCGACTACTAATCAGGTCTCTAGTGTAAATAGAAATGCTGACGTTGAACACCCAGAAAAAACATCAGTAGCAAATTTCGTGCACTCGCTCGTAAATTGGATGTGTTTAGATCGTTTTTACTAGATGTTCGTTGATGGATCAACATGCAATGCATAGATGTTAGTTATTCTGCGAGGTATTCCATGTCAAATGAGTCAACTGCTAATCCTCACAATTTCCTTTGGGAAATTAACTTCGAATGTTCTCCAGGGGTGAGGCGTCGCTCAAACTTTTTTTTCAAACTCTTTCTCAATAACTCTAGTTCCCATCAATTATCCATTTTTTACTATATAAAATGTAATATAAAAATACTCCGTGTAATTTTTAATTCGATTCTCCGAGGGTTTATAATACTAACGTTTAGAAAATTGGTCTTTGCTATGGAATACCTGACATCAAATATTTTGTATTATTTAATTACAGACTTTTTGATGAGGAACCCTCGGAAGAGTTATTCATATAGCAAAAACGAATGCTTGAATTAGCCTAAATTAGACATCTTGATTCACAGTTGATATGCAGACAAACTCATATTTTATTTCTCAGAATTATTTCAAATCGTAGTCACTGTTGAGTGAATATTTGTGGCATTGAGAGTAGAATCGTCTAATTTCCCCTGAAAATATAATTTAGTATCCCGTAGAGTGAAAGCTTGACATTTAGTCTGTTCGTTTGTATGGCACACGTGTTAGCATTTTCTGGATCTGCTGGTAATGTGGATACATATTGTCCTCCTTTTTGAGTGATGAAGTTGATTTTTGTCAAAGTAGGAAGGCAACGAGACCGTGTACAGCCAGTGCACAAGGTATGATGTCAATTGGTCGGATCCCAGTGTCATTGATCTAACTAATGACAATCTCGAGGCAAATTTCACCGATTGGCCCATCGTACCATGTGATGATGGATGGGAGTATGATATATCGGAGATCATGTCTTCAATCGTGATTGATGTAAATATTGTTTTATTTTTTGCACTTTAATTTGACTGGGGCTATTTTTTAATCAAGGGAGAGTTCATCCCTTTATTTCAGTTTAATGTTGCTTTTACCTGTGCCCATAGGAACTATCTCGTTTTATGATTTCAATGGTCGATTCCCTTTTTACCTAATTAATCAGTTGTCGTTGTCTTTTTCGCTCTTACTATTTTAGTTCGATCTCGTCTGCGATAAGGCGATTTATCCCACACTTGGACTCGTGGCCTTAAACACTGGAGGACCAATCGGAGTTTATCTATTTGGTACTTTAAATGACAGGTAACAGAATAAGTGGCAGCAAAGAAACTCAATGTAATTGCAGATTTATTCAATTCCAAATAAATAATTTTAGGATTGGTAGGAGACTATCATTTTTTAGCTGCTTAGCCACTCTCATACTTGGAGGAATTATTACATCAGTTTCAAATAATTTCTGGACATGGGCTGCCTGCAGAATGGTCGTGGGCCTCACCATTCCTGCGATATATCAAATACCTTTTATTATATGTAAGAATTCAATCAATATTTATTCTTGCCGAGTTCGGAATCATCTCAAAATATCATTATACAAGTTAAAAAACGATTTCACTCACTGTCTAAATTATGTCGTATTCAAGTTATTGAGTTGTACAAATATTTCACTATGAATTATCCTAACGGATATCTCTTTTCTATTTTTATAGCCCTAGAACTCGTTGGTCCCAATTATAGGTCATTCGTGACCGTATTGACCTGCTCGTTCTACACAATGGGCCTGTGCATGCTATCAGGCGTTACTTATCTGATACCTGAATGGAGAACACTGGCTCTCATCACTAGTACACCCTTCCTCTTGTATTTTATATACTGGTGGTAAAGTAATGTTTCACTCTGTTGATATTTATTGTCACAGCTCCCCATTGACGATTTTTAGCCTTCTAACAGACCATCCTTTTTTAACAATTAATCAGGTTTCTACCGGAGTCTCCGAGGTGGCTCCTAGCCAAGGGACGATTGGGTGAAGCTAGTGAGATCCTCCAGACTCTTGCAAAAGTCAATCAGAAAGAACTACCAGTTTCGTTTACCCAAAAATTAAAACAAAGGATGACGATGTCGAGATCAAAGAGTGAAGAGGAGAGATTGAAAACTGGACCTGGAGTTTTATCATTATTCAAGACACCTAATATGAGACTCAAAACGTGCCTTATCACCCTCAATTGGTATGAAAAACCATTGTAAATATGATAAGTTAACAATAATATCTATAATTACGTCTTAGGGCAATGAAGATATGTTCACCATGTTTTTCAATTGAACCGGAAAATATATTTTAGGTTTGCCAATAACATGGTGTATGTAGGTCTCTCGTACTATGGTCCAGCGTTAGGGAACGAGGAACACTTGAGTTTCTTTTTCTCTTCCCTAGCGGAAATCCCAAGTTATCTGGCTTGTTGGGTGGTGATGGACAGATGGGGGAGAAGGTGGCCTTTATGCCTTTGTATGGTCACTGCTGGCGTTTCCTGTGTAGCTACAGTACTCCTCCCAGCAGGTAGCCATTTAAAATAATCCAGCTTGAAAAATGGGGTTTAAATAAATTCTGTCACCTTCAAAAGTGAAAATCCCTCAAGTTTTCTAGTTAAAGAGAATCTAGTAATTCTTAAAGAATGATAACTCCTTCAATTAGCAATATGATTTTTTTTCCAAACATTTGGCCAATCCTTTTCAGAAAAACATTGAGAAAGAAAAAATATTCTAATGCATTTTTAAATACATATATATTCCGAAAACTATTTTTCCCAAAAATGAAATTGTTGATTGCATAGATTGAATCTTCTAGATGCAGTGCTGACAACACTCATATTATTTCTGCTATCAAAATCCGCAATATCAGCATCATTTTTGATTATTTACCCATTCGCTGGTGAATTATATCCCACACAACTCCGAGGTGTGGCGATTGGGTTTTCAGCGTACATAAGTGGCCTCGGTCTCATCATAATCCCTTTCATCACCTATTTGGTAAGGCTTTACTCAATGAATCTCATTAAACTCGAATTAATAGCTATAATTGGATTTATTAAAGTACAGAAGAGATTTAACCCTAGAAAAATTCTTTTTCAAATTCGATTTATTTATTTTAATGAGAGAATCGACCAACCGTAGTCAAATATTTTAGGAAAATTTTTTGTAAATATATCTTATGGAATAAAATTTGCTTACTTCCATACTTAATTAATTCGCTAAACCAATTCATTCACTAGGGTAAAGAGAATTTGGTGCTTCCACTTGTAATACTTGGGGCGGTCTCCGTCATTGGAGGATTGTCCGGATTACGACTGCCTGAGACACTGCATCATCGTTTACCACAGACTGTTGAAGAGGGCGAACTCTTCGGCAAGGACTGGAAATACACCGACTGCCTCAAATGTATTCCCACCAAGTGAGGATTCATTTTTATAAAAATTAATTCATTGATTTGCCAATTTTTTATTAATGTAAATGGGTTTTTCTAACTGTCTCAAGACCACCCTCTGCAACAACTTCATACGAGGATCTCTCAGCCGGCGAAGCAGTGGAGATGCAGTCAGTATCAACTCAACCAATGTCTGAGGAGCCACGTGGACCAGCCACTGCGACTCGTAGACTCCTCATGCGGCAATCGAGTGTTATGGAGACGCAGAGGGACTCCGATGGCTCCATCAAAATGACTTATTGGTTTTAAATCACGAGTTGAGAGAGGCTGAAGGAACTCAGTGACGAATTCAGGAAGAAAGTGAGACGTTCAAGATAATTTCACACAAAATCATGACACATTAATTTCGATTGCACTTGGGACTGAGTCATTTGACAAGAAAATGCCCAGAGACACCCCCTGTGATGAAATAATTTTCTCGAAACGGTCTAGGTCGTCACAGCACTGAACAATTGTCTTGATATTTTCTCATAAAATCACTCATTACAGAAGATAATGATTCATTGTTCAAAAATATCAGAATAATTTATGATACAAATCAATTATGCCAGGTTAGACTATTCCGTTGATTAAGAATTGATTTGGAAACGAGTGATTTCAGACGACGGAATATCAAGATATCTTGTTATTCAAGAAAACTACAAAAATATCTTGACCTTTTTTTGTACGAGTACTCGTGATCCAGATAATTCACTGTATCAAAAAATTATTAATCCCGAAATTAAGTCAATCTAGAAAAATATCGAGAGACTCTTTTTGTAGCGAAAAAAATTTTTAACAAAAAATATCGTTTAATACTCGGTAATAAAAAAAAAGCAGATAAACAGCTGTATTGCCACTTTCTTACTGAATTCCTCACCATTTTCTCTCGATATCCAAGGGGAGAATTCTTCCTCTGTGCAGTAATTCTTTTTATTCATATTTCCTTGATTTTTTTTGAGGAGGGTGTTGCGCATAATTGTGTGCGTGCGTGAGTCGAAAGGATGAATCTTCTCCCTCTGGTTTTGTTCAGAAGTTATAATCTTGTCGTTCTATTGTAACAACTGTAATTAGTCAGCCGAAAATTAGATCTGAATTTTTTAAGAAAAAACTTGACTCTTTAATGATGATATTACCTTTCCAAGAGACGTCGTTTGAGTTCTGGGGGATAGGCGACGTAAATGTAGTGGTCGGGCAATTCGCCAGTGGGGATGAGCCTGTCCTCACCATCCTCATATTTTCGACGATCGTCGTGACGATTACTTCCCCCTGGATCGTGAAGGGAGGATGTGGTGGATGGACGATCGTCTGATCGATCGTCAGCCATGTCCATACAATCGTCTTCTCCAGAACTGCAATTGCAAAAACACAAGTTTGACTATTGTCTAGTTCAATCATATATGGTTTACAGATCACCTAAACCTGTCATTTTCTAATAGACTATTTGCAAAATATTACCACAGAATTAATCTGAAATTTCGCGATATGAATTACCTACCTCAGGAGGAGAGAAACGACGTAGTAACAAGCAGATATCCCGGAGGATAGCAAAAAGAGGAATGTGATGAGCAAATACCAGGGTGTGTGACGATGGTGACGTTTCGTGTCCTCCCAGTACCTGTCACAACTTAAGTACCAGCAGATTGCACGATTTAATTCACCCTCGATATCCTGGAAATCCTTCACTGAGAGATTAGCTAATAATCCAGCAATGCAATCCCTCACAAGCACCTGGAATAATAGGACAAAAATGTTTGTACGTTTCCAGAAAAAAAAAACCAATAACTCACTTCGCATTGAATTTTGAGTTTAGCAAGCTCCTCTGGTTTGCAATGTGACTTCAATCTCCTAATTTCTGACTGTCTCTTCCTTTCTTTTCTATCTCCAGCTGGCAATGCAGCCTCCACAAGATTGCTGGGATCATCGTCTTCATCATCGCCATGTTCACAGGCACTGCTTTTGTTATCTGGTCCAGCTATGTCTCTATGATAATCTGATGTCCTCGTAGCTGAGGACGAGGTAGTTTCCTCGCGTCGACAGTGCTTCTGGTGGCTCTGATGATGCGATCCGGCCGGCATAACTTCTGATTTGTCACTGACTTTACTGTAGATTCGAGTCAAGTCACGACACTCACAGGGAATAACTGTTGATGTTTTATCAGTGTTCTCTCGCCATACTTGAATGTCTGTGTTCAGGGTACCAGCCGGATCATCGACTAGAGAACTTTCCAGTTCTGATGGTCCTAGTACGTCGCAACGCATTATGTCACAATAATTTGCTAAACACACAGCATCTTCCGCCTGGAAGAAGGGAAAATATTTTTGCAGAGGTAAAATATTTAGTTTTCTTCTTTGTTTGTTTTAACACGTTTTTGATACTCTTTCCCACGATAAATTCAGGATATATTCGAGGACAAGTCAAAAACTGTCGAATAAAAGGAATGTTGGTCATAACTAAGACGAAGCGAGTGTTCGAGGGTTAATGCTTCCTCTTCAAGAAACAAAAGTATACAAAAAGAATATCAGAACTTACTGTGTTGATATTACTCTTATGCCTGCTATCGAAATGTGCCTCTAAATGTTTCTCCGAGTAAAAAGATTTTCCACACAATCCACAAGTCCATTGAGACGTTCTGTGCTGATACTTGGCAGCCTGTTGGGGATAGAAAATATCCCGACTCTCGTGGAAAGGACACTCCAGGGGTAATTCTACCTGGTACTTCTTCAATATCGGCATCCATCTCTACAGAGCAACCCGCCAATTTCCCATAAACTCATCACAAAAAATTGTTCCAATTATTAAAAAAAATTCAGTCCACGTAATTACCTTTTGTACGATCCGCCTGACCATCGAAGCACGATCCCGGGGGCATGATATTTTAAATACCGAGGGTCCTGGCCACGGAATAACAGACAAAAGCAGCACCACCACAATCTAAATAGTTAGAAATTCAAAATTGCAGTTAAAAAAATTAATTAATTGATGAAACTCTTGCTCGCACACCAGATGCAATGCTCAATCAATATTTGTCTTATTTAAGGTCTGTTCAATGTAGAAATTGTTGCGTTTTAATCACCGCACCGCGCAGACAGAATATTAAAATAAAATTATGGTATGGAGATGTTAAAACTAACGGCAAACAACGTTTACCTCGAGGTAACAGGATTTGGTCTTCATTCATAGCCTTCTGTTTGATTTCTGATCGAACTAAACTTGATCGTCCCTGCGGAATTCCTCTGATGATGACAATGTGCTTTTTTCACTGTCTATTCTCGTATCAGGAACTACATATGCCTTTGCGCGCGCACGTGTGCATTGACATTAAAGTAATAGTGCAGGGGGTAGGATTCACCCCTTGGGAACGGGGCAAGTGTCAGCGTCGATGAGGTCGCGCAAACGCAGTTGACAAGCGCGTAATTTTTATTTTTCCGAATTAAATGAATATGTCCGAATGGTTCTCATTCAATTGAACTAATCTCAATACGTGTATTGATCTACTTGTTTGTCTAGGTCTTCGGTAATGTCCAGTATCGGTATTATCTCCTTGACTGGCCAGTCAGTCTTGTATGGAGTGGCAGAAGTGATTTCCTGAATTTCTTTGAATGATTTTTGGAGAGTTTCAAAGAGAGTTACACTGTTCGAAAATTACAACTAATATTTGAAGTGAAAAATTTGAAATTCTCAGTAAATCTTATCAAATTGATTTCAATTCAAGTATTTCATAATACAAAACTATTTTGAACGTGAAACAATTAGAAGGGAAATTAGGGGATTAAATAGACATTTATTAAAGTTTGTGATCAACCTTTATTTAGAAATATGCGCAATTCAAAACCAAATGTCAACGGATTATTTGCATCTGTTATTTTGTTCAATCATTCGTTTCTTTGAACTAGTGTATCAACACAAGCTGTATTGCGGGTCCCCGTAATCCAGTGAACATCATCGATAAAACATCAGCACAGTCACCTTAATTGAACTATCTCTGAATCGTCCTGCACCGTAAACCCGGGGAAATCAGTATTTGTTGTGATCATAAAATCGTCGTCAATACACACATAGATAATCACTGTTTTAGTTTTTTAATAAATCTTCAATATTGAATAACACCAACAGCAGAGTCTTTGATTTTTTAATCATTTCTTTTGAATTCATTCAGCATTTTGACAACCTTATAACTGATGAATCTGAAAATATGCATTTATTGGATTCAATGCACTGTCTTGGTTTCTCTGCGATCAGACTAAAATCCCCGTAACTTTATTGTATGGAAAATTCATTCAATTTTCATGTCATTGCGTAAGTGTGTAGAGCCGACTAGATGGTAGGGTGAGATGATTTCCTATGGACGGCCGCTACATGAAGTCATCGTACTCGTTGTCGTAAGTGTCATATCCGTATTCACTGAGATGAGTATTTTCACCTTCAATTTTCAATTTCGCCTTTCCTTTACCCTTGTTTTTCTTTCCCTTATCGCCTTTCTCGATCTTTGATTTTTCAATTGCTAAATTGTCCATTGTTATTTTTATCTTTTTCAAAGAGATCGAAGACACTGGATCATGAAAAAAGATATAGATATTATGAAAGGGTCCATAAGAATTGATGTTTCTGTTAATTTCGAACGCAACGCTATGCTCAACTTCTTGTATTGAAAAGCGTCTGCCAAAAATCTATGAAATTTTTATTGAACTTACGATTCACTGCTATACGATTTATTAACTCTTCAGCGAACGCCGGAAACTCCGTGTGCTTGTTGAATTGGTTGATTTTCGCAATAAGTTGTTCCCCAAACTGATCAAACTCCTCCTTAGTATCCGGCATCATTGCGTCAAGTGCTGTCACGCCTTCGAAAAAACGTATTCGTCGATTTACATGAATTCTAATTTTTTTTTTCTAAAAAACTCTTAACAACTTCCAGCTTCGATTCATCTAGGAACAGTACTGGGATAGATTGATAAAAGAATTACTAATGACAATGAGGAATAAAAACTGATTCGTACACAATAAAATAATTTTGCATGAAACAGTATTTTTATTATGGTACAATAACATTAATGTTTTATCTTTATCGTTCCTCTCTTTCGTTAGTGTTTCTCTGTTTAAAAGTAATAAAATTGACAATTGATTTGTTTAGGTTGTCACATCTATCTCGGTACAGTTCCTGACAATCTCCACATGGGTTTTTATGGTTTAATTAAATTTCACGATTGGCAAATCTTATTTCGACGATTACAGTCGCCCCTCAATTTTAATAATACTGCATTGCCTCGTTGAAATGACGTAGATCGCGTGTTTTTTTTTTTCGTTTACGGACTAATTTTGCACACATTTAATACCTCTGAGGATGAATTAAAATTTTTAAAGGCCATTCCTGCCTCATTTGCCTCATGGATTACTGAACATCTCTCAATTTACGTAAACACAAATAATTTTTTGATTTTGTTAGAGATTTATAAATAGTTTTTCACTCGATTATTCACCGCGGTTAAGAATTTGTCTCATACTCTCGAGATTTTGTTCCACTCACTGGTAATTGTTAAAATATTTTTTTTAATGCTTCTGACGATTTTTGCCTCTCGATATTAATAAGCAATTAGAGTGGGGTTATTTTTTACTGGTTTTGGGGGGTTTACGGGGACTAAAGTCTACTAGATTCGACAAACCGAATGTTTCCATTGCAAGACGAAGATCAGCCTCCTCAGCCATTTTTTGTCTCCTCAGCTGTTCTGCTCTCCTTTCTTCTGGTGTCATTGCTTCTTCCTTTTCTCTTGCCTTTCTGTCAGCCTCTTCACGATCTTTCCTCTGAAATAATTAACGTCTCGACTTTCTTCCTTTTTTCAGTTTCACAAAATAATAGAGTGACTTTTTACCTCTCGCTCTTCAATTTTCTCGGCAACTTTTTTCTTAGGCTTTGCTTTAGCCTTTGGAGCCTCTGCTGGCTTCTCCACATCTTTCTTCTCTTCTTCTTCAACATCTTCCCACGAGTCCTATTGGTATCAAATTAATGCAGAACGATTATATTCGAAGATTAGGAATTCCTTGAAGAGGAAGAAAAATAGATGTGTTTGGATTCCAAATTACTAAAAAAACATACTCGACACGACCTTTTAAAGAAAAAGTTCAAAGAATATTAGGTCTTGCAGAGAAAAATCTCAAGCAGAAATAATCATTTATTACAATTACGGTTCAATTTTAAAGCCGTCAATCCATTAATATCCCTCTTAAATTTTTAATCACATAACTAATCATTAATTTTAATATCTAATTTCCGCATTATTGCGTAAGACAATAATTTCTTTAAGGAGATCGATGCCTTACATGGGAATTTGGAAATATTTAATTAAGAGACAATTTACAGTTCCATCTCATAATCCATTCAATGGTTTCTGAATTGCGACGAGTAGCATTAAACAATGATCAACATGAACTAAAAATTCTATAATGGTAGAACTATTATTTCTCTTAGAATTCTAACTTGTCAAATATATTTATTGACTAGTATACTGAAGGATAACAAATCTAAGTCTCCAAGGGAAAAGCTAGTATCTTACAAACAATAACATTTATGAAAAAGTAAGAAAGTTCGTTCCGTAAAAGAACTATCATATTCTAAAAAATATCTTGGGAGGTTTGCATCTATTTCAAATTCCTCCCCAGGTATTTGCATAATGTGAAATGAAGCAGAGCACACAAATGGCTGAGCAGATATACTTTGAATCTGACAGTTGATTTTTTGTGGCTAGAAATAAAGTGTTTTAACAGCCATTGGTATTCTGCCTCAAAACATAAGATAAAATGCTTCAATTAAATCAATGACTAATGTCACTTGACGGAACCCAAACTCAAGGTTCTTGTCTGATTGTGGCTGATTCATCCAATTGTTCATAATTTCTAGACTTTTTATTTTAACGTTCCCTAAAAAATCGCGTGGGGAGCACATGCTCCAGCAAGGTTAACTTTCAGCCATGTCAGTGGTTATCTACCCCTCCGCCAGTCCGTGAAACCTCTAAAAATTCACTGATGGAATGTACGGAAGAATTATTACCTTAACTTCTTCCTCCTCGTCCTCGCCTTCCCATTTGTTTGACCTCAGAGCAAGTTCAAGTTTTGCTTCAATATTATCAACATCTGTATAACACAAGCATGGAAATCAGCATTGCTAGTCTAAAAAATGAATTCCTCGGCCACCGAATATTTGACTCGAACGATTTACTGAACGTTTTGTCACTTACCCCAGTCATCGTCCATGATTATTTATTTCTAGAGTAAATTAATCACTAGCAAGTGGTGAGACACGTCGATATAATGAAACATACGTTCCCAGTTGGTCCTGAGAAGACTCGGAGAAACGTCGAGACGACTTGTGACTTCACAAAACTTTCAGTGATTCGGCGGACGATGTTAAAAGCTGCGCGCGCATGTTACGCTGTTAAGGCGGATTCATAAGTAATTTTTGAAACTTTTCTTTGTGACTTTATCCGGATAATTCGAGACATTTCTGTAGATTTCTAAAAAAAATATATTTAAAAAATCATCCAATAACAACAGTATTGAAGATACGACTGTTAAGGACTTTTGCCTTTTTATTTTTACTTTCGCTCTGGAAGCATGACATTGGCGAGAATTTTCAAAAAATTTTGTAGAAAATTTAGCTACGTGTGTAGCTAAAAAATTGGTACCCTTCCTCCTCTAGAGGTCTAGAAGAATGTCATAGAAATTTTCAAACTAGAATTCCTGAGAAACAACACGAAAAAATATTTTTTTAAATCGTCGTACCGATCACCAATTCAATATTCATCTCCAGTTATTTTTTACGTTGTGGATGGTTCTAGTCAGCAGGTGGGTCACTGGGATCAAAACATTGATACGTCATACAGGTTGTGTCAAATTGCTTTATCTATACAAATGTGTATATCATTCATAGCTAGAGCTTATGATGGTATTGTACATAATATCCCTCTCGTCCTCGATATTTCCGTTTGAATATTGGCACCAGAATATGTTGATTTGTTTTTCAGCAGAGATAATATTGTTATTCATCCTCGCTGCATGAGCATCCTGGACCTGGTCGACTTCCATCCTCGCAAATCCGTTGGCAACTACGCGCCAATCTCGAAGCAGTACCTAAATAAAATGGTTCATTTGGATTATTCGTCGAAACAATTATATTAAGCATGTTTATGCCAAAAATGAATTGAATACGATGCGATCAATTATCGAAAAATTATGACAGATTTCAGCTTCAATATATAACTGGAAGTAACTTCTTCAAATAAAGATTGAGGGCAGTTTTTATTTATTCAGGTTTTTTCTAGATTATCAAAATTCATCATTACGGTGATTGATGACTACTGTGTGGCACTTATGTTGCCACCAACGGCGTTCGTAATTTTTACGTTATCAACGAAATGCTAATATTTGCTCAAAACCCAGGTACATGGTCAGGCACTGTCTGTAGAAATTGTACTACAAGTACAGACAAAAGTCACTGTACATAATCTGAAATTTCTCAGGATTCCCCCTCAAATTCTTGGGGATATCTGAAAATTTCCACAGAATTTCGGATAAAAATTATTTACTGAGATCTATAAGGGCTCGATATCTATTTTGTAAAACATCGAGAGACATATCTGTCTACATATTTATCCATAGCCACGTCTGTACGAAGATATCTATACGTGGACGTCTCTTTTTTAAAATGTTTATTCATAAATTTGTCCCCAGGTGGTCTGTCAAGTTTTTCTTATGTTCTCATAATTAACGTGTAGAAATAGCAAAACTTTATTGGCCAATACCAATGGAAACAAAATTCCGTTAGTAGAACTTTATTCATTCGAAACTGTGTTGCTAATCAATTTGCAACAAGGGGTATATTAAAATGATGGTCTATTTGTTTATGAATTTCTGAAATATATTACATTCTCTGTTTTTTTTCTTGTCAATTTCTAAGTTTTCTACAGAAAGGATACTAATAAAGTTATCTTAATAACTAGGCATTTATATATTAAGGCGCTAATTGCATTACAATAACGACGTAATTAACAGAATGTTACATTATGCTTTTTTCATTTTATTATTTTTATGCACTTACCAACTTGCGAAGAGACCAGCAAAATCAATAAAACAGCCATGAAAATAGGTAATAATTGACGGAGTTGAATCATTCTATTAGATTTTTTAACTGTAATTGAAAAATACTGTAGACTGTACAACTGCTTCTTCTTATCTGGACATGAAAAATGTGTTCATGAAGATAAATACTTGCCAGCGTTTGATTTACATAATAATCAGACTTTTACACAGTTGAAGTGCAAATAATTCCTCACATGACTATTTACTAATAATTACTACAGATACCCGGTAGGCATTGAGGCTCTCGCCTATGGTGCACAGAGGTCGCTACTTATATTATTTATTTAAAAATGAATGACACTTTAACAAAACATTGTAAATACAGTAAAAACGGGTACACACCTAATACAAACGATGGACTCAGTTGATTTTGCGAAAAACAATGGTTTGTCGGCTATCTGCATACTAAATAGACAAAAATAGCATTTGGGACCAAAGAGGATAGACTAATCTATCCTCTTTGTTTGGGACCGTCTACCCCTGTCCCAAATCGTTTGGCGTTTGGCGTGCTACGCATGCGCTAAATTATTGTCATTGTGTGTTTGTGTGAGAGAGATACGACCCCCAAATCTACTCTCTGACTCGTTTTTCGTTTTCTGTTTACAAGTTCGGCCAGCCAGTACTCAGCAATGTCGACATTTCCAGTGTATAACCTATGTCAGTGGCCAAAAAATAAAAAACAAAATTATCAAGCACAAAATAATGTCTTGAGGAATCTCGTGCCTGTTGGCTTTATTCCCTCCGTGATCATCTCACAGGATATTCAATCACCACTGACAAAATCCAATAATTGAAATTTACTTCCAACAAAACACGTAAAACTCACACGAGGAGGACGAACTATTTAGTGCGGAGTGTGAAAAGTTCCAGTACAATAGCTTCGAATTATAGGAAAAATTTTATGCCAAGCTCAGAAGCATATTCTGAAGGTTAAACAGACGCATGAATATTGGTCAACGGTTAACTTGACATGCCTTTAGGTGTGAAACCGGAGTGTATAAAATGTGGAGGGCGAGAGACAATTCTCTGGCACTCAACCGAACTCGGTAGTTTGTGTAATGAATGTATTGAGGACGAAAGAAGTACTAGTAACTTGGAGAAGACTTGTGAGGATGACAAGAATGGATCAAAGCCTGCGAGGAAGAGTACGAGGATCACTCGATACTGTAAACCCAAAATTAATGCTTCTAGCAAAGCGTTACTGAAAGGAAAAGGCCGACGTAATATTTTTAAGAAGCAGGTAAAACTCGTCACACTTTCCATGCACATTCATGATTATTATTTTTTTTACATGTTATATTTAAGTCCTTCTAACTTGAGAATTTTATCGTTCTCTCAGCCGGTCAAAGCCCCTTCAGCAGTTGCCACTCCCGTGACAAGTAATTTCCTCTTCTACAAAGGTTCATATTTTCAAGTCGGAGATATTGTCTCCATGGAGGATATGGACGGAGGTATCTACTACGCCCAAATTAGGGGATTATTAACTGATCAGTACTGCGAGAAGAGTGCTGCTATCACCTGGCTGCTGCCTACAACAGCGAGGTATTTGATCGGTTCCTCAAATTCCTCTTCAGGACTAATAGATAAAATTAGAAAACTTTAGGACTGGATTTAGCTGAATATGTTTCAATTTGACGGACGCCAAAGTCCGTTTCTTTTGTGTAAGATTCATTCTCCTCTGCCAGTAAATTCTTCCTGGAATTTCGGGAATCAATTTTTTTTCCAGACAGGGCCAATTGAGAGGGAATGACTTGTATTTTTCATGTATTACGACCTAAACTTACATTCCCCAGCTACTCAGCATAAATTGATTCCAAAGAGATAATTCACTCAATCTGCAGTTCCAATTAATAGACCACATACAATTTTTTCCTCTAACTGCAATTATCTTCATTGTTTGTGTTAAGTCCACCACCTGAAGAAGGCTTCAACCCGGAAACCTACATAATAGGACCAGAAGAAGATCTCCCACGTAAACTAGAGTGTATGGAATTCGTAATGCACGCACCATCAGATTACTACAAGCTGAAAAATACTCCCTATCCTCCCCTACTGACAGAAAATGGATCTGGATACATCTGGACATCACTCAAGAATGAAATGAACAATGGGAGACAATGAGCCATTATCATTGATTATAATATTTTTATTGTATATAATATAATTGAAATATAACAGTATTTCCGGAATTCACTGCTCCACATACGGTGATTACTGATAGAAATATATCTATCATAATATATGCATGAGGATATCGAATGAAGGTAAACACATTCTAATCAACAATCGAAGATATTTTTATATAGAAAAATCTATAGCACTTCTTTTCCCGTTTTGACGGGAGAATATTTGACAATGACGTAGCGTATCACGAGAAAGACCTTTCAGGTATTATCCCCTTTTACTTTGAGAGAGAAAAAATTTAATGATAATCAATTTAATAGTTTTCTGAAATTTTCGAATACTTGAGCAATTGTATCATTTACTCAATTTAGATATTCGATGACTCCTATTCTTTTAAATACTGGACATTCGGCAATGATAGGAGTCGATTTTAATTGAGACTGTCAAACCTCTTCATTGCATTAACATTGTTGTTCTCTTGTGGAATCATTTGAGAGAAATTGTTTCTCATGCTCAATATCACTTTTTTTACATTTTCATTGAAGGATTCCTTCACTTTTGGAATTGTAATGATTTATTCATTACTTGTTCATCCAGAGTTGACAGAATTGGCAAATTTTCATTTCCATCGATTCGTGTGTACAATTGTCGACACAACGACGGATCATAAATAGTATTTGAAATTGTTGATGAATTTAGTCAACTAGGTGAGACAGATGTAACGGCTGGTCAGAATTTCAAATCTTTTATTGCCTGCGGTAAATCCGGGAGCTTCATATCCTTAATCTGCTGTGGAATGTTCATATTCTTTACAGCTGACACTGCTCGTGCTGGTGCTGCTGTAATTCCCGCCTTGACACACAGAAATTGAATTAAAAAACTTAATATGCTAAGGGAAGAATTTGATTCGCATATGAAAATTAAGAAATTGTTTATTTGTGTTCAATATACAGTTTTTAAGAAGGCACAGTGTGTTCTGGATTACTGAGATTCCGAATTGTCAATTCAAAATTGAGTAGAGACATATGTAAATAATTTCGAACGAAAATTTAAATGTCAGGGACGAGAGATTTCCAGAAATCATGGAAAGTGCTATCCCGCATGCGATGGTTCAAATCAAAAAAACTTTCACTGCCGCCTATTGTTAATTAGGGTGGGAAGTCCAGAAATACGATTGTTCGAGGCAAATAAGTTCGTCCTAACTTGTAAATCCCCTAAAAATTCATTATATTTTACTAGTTAAAAATTGTAGATCACCTAATAATCATTGAAAAAAAAATTTAGTTTATTGGTGATAAACTCGTGAGCCAGATCGAGTTTTGTGGATAAATTGTGTTAAGTAAATGCTACGAAAGGAGTGTAATTGAATTTTCTAAATGAGCAATCAGTGCTACAATCGCATAAATGTACAATTCAGTTTCTCTCGATAGAAATTACCAAGAATCATAAGAATCAGTAGGAATGAACCTTTCATTGCATTTAAGAGAGAAAAAAAGATCGATGAAATTGATGAGCTCACCTCTTGTTTCTCTAATCTATTCTGGTCCTCAATCCTCGTCAAAATCTCAGTCATGTTGGTTTCCAGCACCATCCCGCCCATCACCAGCTCATTGAGTATGTAGTGAACTTTGTCAACGTGAAAAATCAAATCCAATTCACAAACATTCTCAAAACATTTATCAAGAGTTTCTACGAACACTTGAATTAAATCTAATATTCCCAGTTCTGATTCTGATGAATCAACGCAAAAGACAAAGTAAAGAGTTGCGTAATGCCTGTAGATGAGTTTATAATCTGAACCGCCAATCAGACTTCCACCTTCCAAAAAATTACAGACATTGTCGTCTCTCTTGGAAACCAATTGAAAAGTCTCTTTTATTATTTGTTGCTGCATATCTTCATTCTGAAAAAGAAATATTATTCAACCTTTGACAGTCGATTACTGAAAAAATCAAGAGAAATTACTGACAGTACGGTACAAGAGGAGTAGAGTTGTAGTGAGTGGTCAATAAAAATAATACAATGACTTAGCTACAGTGGAAATTAGATAAAAGTTAGCTCTTTCTCATAGAAAAGGAAATTCATTCAACTGCTTTGGAATCCATGTAGTTATGTCAACCATAGTTCAAGTTGATAGGGTGTAAACAAACGGTACAGTAAACCAGCTGATGAAGATAAAACAAATGTTTACTTACAAAATAATGATAAAACTTGGATAATCGAGGTTTCCCATGGTTGTTGAACACCAAAATTGCTTTGATCATTTTATTTATATCTTAAATATTACTTTCTGGACTATCAATATTCCTTGATATTTATATTAGCTGCTCCCTCCACGTTTGAACATGGATTCCAACGTTGGAGGTTAGTTCCAATGAGATGACAATACCAAACGTATGGAGTGGAATGAAATTCAATGCGTAATTTATCCTTTCGGTGCAATAATCTCATCCCTCATCCTACTGTAGATGGTAAAATATACGGAAACGATGGTTAGACAGTAACCATATATGACTAAATCAAAATATCACTTCACAAAAAGTAGATAGCAAAATATCACTTCCTCAGTCGACTTCAAATCCGATAAGCGAAAACTTTGGGGGGGGCTCCGTTTGTACTTTCTCAACTGTAAAAATGATCAACTGTACAGAGAATTTTCAAACAGTGAGAGCACCACTGTGCAGGGATTCAACTGTCAAGACAAAAAGCTAAGCTGTACATATGGCGCTGGGTCCACATGTACAGCCACATTTTTGTCCCGACAGTTGAATCCCTGCACAGTGGTGCTCTCACCGTTTGAAAATTTTCTGTACAGTTGATCATTTTTACAGTTGAGAAAGTACAAACGGAGCCCCCCCGCTCGTAGCACACGGAGGCCACTACTCATGGTGGATTTTTAATTATTTATCGGAAAATAAATGACAGGGAATAACGAAACATTTTACGTTCAGTCCCTATGGCTTCAAACTTCGTACAAATGACCTACATGCGAATTTATTGTCGTTGCCAGCCGCCAGAATCGGCGGTGGCGCCTCCTCGTGACGGCTGCCCGAACTTGTCCCTGGCCTCACAATACCTCTCTATATCACACAATAAAAATAGAAAAAGTGTCATTTTCGGATATGAAAGTATACCACTGACATTCCTAATTTTGCATCTCGATTCTCAAGAAACAATGGGCGGTCAAAGAGGCCTCTGACAACAGGGCACAACAAAAGTGTCCGAAAAACAAATCTTCCGTCACCTTGAGAGCAGCCAGAAACACTCGACGAGCTTCAGGTAAGGAAAACAGTTGTCACAATCTTAGCAACACCTTCCAATAGCGACGAAAAGTCGTGTAAGTAAATCGAAATATAAAACTAATAAACTTTCTTCACTTCCGGCCAGTACAGGCTCAACCATATTCTGTCCCAATTCGTCCGAGCCTTATAAAAACATTAAAACTGTTAAATTTCCGCTGCCCCTGCACCGATAAAAAAGACAGAACCGAAAAGTCGAAAACAAAAGCGGTTAGAAGACATTTGAATGTTGTGGGACAACGATATCGCTTGAAGAAAGGTTAAACTCTTGGTGAGACAAATTCCAACGGTCAACGAAGGTGTGTCAAGATGACAGTCGTTGCACCGGGCAGGGAATTCACGATTTATGTGACTCATGTGGACAGCCAGGGTCCTCTCCTCCGGGTATGGGGACAAATCGATAAGGATGCAGCGGTGAGAATCGAGTCATTGATTGCAATGATGAGCCCAGGCTTTGAAAAGGGTTTTGGGGCGATCCAGCGCGATGCCCAACTGACATTGCACACAACTTGCTGTGCTTATCACGATGATGCCTTCTACAGGGCGAGAATCCTGCGATCCAACAGTGGAAATGGAACTGTACTCGTCCATTTCCAGGATTATGGAAATACGGAGACGGTTTCGTATGGTGACATTAGGATCTTGAATGACACTCAGGAGGGCATTCAACTGCAAACTATGCCCCCAGTTGCTACGGACTTTATCATGGCGGAGGTACTGCCTTTCAAGGATGTATGGGATCCGGCCACGGTGCATAATATCAAACACACCTTGAGGTACAATGAAATGATGGCAGTGGTGTGCTCGGTGCTGCAGAACAAAACGAGAATGCTGAAGCTCTTCTTCGATGGACAGGATTACTCAGAGCTCATGATCAATAATAGGATGGCATTGCCTGCTTCCAGTGACGATTTGACTAATCTAATATGCGCCTCGCCATCCTCTCCAGCAGTCCCCTCACATCAGCACCGACAGACTCGTCCTAACCAACCGCAATACCCCCCACAATCCCATCTTACTCCTCATCACCAGCAGCCAGCCTTCGATACCTTCAACTACAATCACTCCCAGAAACCCTGCAACAACAATTTCTACCAGAAACCTAAATTACAGGGCTATCAAAGCTATCCTCGTCAGCCTCAGGAAAACTGGCGCCAGCAAGCACCTCAACAGCCTTTCTATGTTCCACCTCATCAATATCCTCTCACACCTGCGCCAAACTCCAACTCTCCTCTGTCTCTTGAGAAAGCCGCTCCGAAAACAGCCCAATCCATGGTTAATCGAGTTCTGAAGTACCGAAGATACCCAGTCCTCGTCTCCTTCGTGGAAGATGGGCCCTTGAAGTTCGCAGTGCAACCTGAGGAGAATCTGGAGGAGCTGACGGACTTGATGAAACAAATAAGTTCATGTTCTCTCAAACTGCTCTCAGAGCCCCCAATTCCAGGTTCAGTTTGTTTGGGTCGTTATTCCCAGGATGGAACTCTCAGAAGAGCAGTTGTTCGATCAGTAACAGACTCCCTTCAGGCAAAAGTCTTCTATATAGACTATGGCTCCAGTGAGATTCTCTCACACTCTGACATCTACGAACTACCCCTGGAGTTCGCTCATCCTTACGTATTCTCGATAAGGTTCACCTTGAGCAGTGTTCAATATCTGATCGTTAGTGAGGAGATGAAGAAATATTTTCAGGAGCTCGTCCAGGGTAAGAGAATGATCTTGGATGTAGTGCCTCCAGAGAACTCACCACTGATGCAGTATGGACATCTGTGGGACAATGGCAGGAACATCTTGGATATGCTGATTGCCAAATTCCCAGGGTGCACTGAGAACTGGCCCGAGAGGAGACCCTTGAGCAGAGGAATCAAGAAGGCTGTCCATGTCTGCTATGTCCAGGGATGCAGCAATTTTTATGTTCAGCTTGATGACGACACGAATACATTGGAGAGATTAACGAAGACTCTAGAGGAGTGCATTAAGACTGCACCACCTGTTAAGCCTGCGTCGATCAAACCTGGCTACAAGTGCCTGGCACACTGCAGTGTCGATTCTCAGTGGTACAGGGCAAAGGTTATCAAAACAGATGGCAATCAGGTCACTGTTCACTACGTTGATTATGGGAATAATGAGCCCATTCCGATTTCTGCACTGAGAACGGTGGGAGGAGAAGTGCTGACGAGAATTCCAGCACTTGGGATCAAGTGTTCCTTGTATGACTTCCAGGGGAAGGAAGTCATCCAGGAAGTTGATAATCTATTTGAGAAGATGGTGATGGATAAGGTTCTGGAGATGGTTGTGTTGAACCATCATGCTGAGGGAATTGTCGTCAAGATGTTTGATAAGAGTGTGCAGCCACATGTGGATGTGGGTGAACAGATGAAAGGCTTTGTACAGAGAAGTGTAATGGAAGCTCAGATAAGGAGTAACGTGCAGACAGGACCCCCGGCACGTGGACGCAGGTATGTACTCAGTTATTTGAGAATTTTATTACTTTAGTGTAGATCTTTTGTTCTTGAGAAATGGTGAAACAGTTCAAAGGGGATACAGATTGTCTGGAGAAATTGGAGATTTGTCTGAGGCATTGTTTTATATGAAGATTAAGCCAATGGATATTTTCAAGTTTAAGAACTTTAAGAATTTAATAAAGATTTACTAACAGAAAACTCGAGAAAACAATTATGAACTTGTTGCTCGAATTGCATTGAATTTCTTTAGCGATGAGGATTTTTCACATTTGCTTTCGAGCAACTATATCGATTTTACGAAAATTAAACGATCATTATTAAAAAAATTTATTGCAAGATTCGACAATAAACTAATTCACCACGTCCTGCATATATATTCTATTCATAATCTGGACTATTTGTCTTTATTATCATTTATCGCATCGTAATGGATGCGAACATTTAGTTTATTACAAACATTTGGAGAATTACTGAATTTCGAAGTAAAAGGGATGATTATAATGCAGGTCCAGCGTAAAAACGCAACTCCAGAGCCACCCACATAAGTCGAAATCCAAAAACATTAGACACCCACGGTAAAGTGATAAATGACAAAATATACTGCAAAGTCGCCGATGCTTTCTGTATGCATTTGTGAAAGTTAATGAATTAATTCCCTAGGAAAGTGGTGGAGGAGATCACGTACAATGAATGAATTCATTTTTTTGCAAATGTTTCCAAAGCTACAAGCTTCATACGTAAACCATACATTCTTGTCTGTAAAATACTATCATTCATAACCGAAACGATTGAATAATTGATGAAAATTAGTTTCTGTATATAATCTTCATTCGTCATATAACAATCTAATTATTTTCGTTATGAAGTGAGTAATGAGCCTTCTTATGTCCATTGGTCGAGGCATACCTCAAAATGGAGTCCCAAACACAAGATTAGAAAATTGAAAAAAAAATCATTCGAATTATTCTAACAGCGTAGATTTCCATCACAACAAAACCATCAGTATGCAGCTTAATCACTCTTAATTTGCCTTAATCAACCCCATAATAAACCTACCGTAATAAAAAATCTCACGTTCATCTTGCCTCGCTGCACATGTGACTACAAAATCACTCGTAAATAATAAAATCATATAAGTCCCCTGGCTTTCTTCAAGTCCATTGATTTATTTGATTCCCCATAGTGATGAAATCAACAGCTGGAAGTCTCCTGAGCCCTTGCACAAGGTCTGGAAGGACCAGGAGAATGAGCAAAAATATCAAGATCTTCAGGCACAACGAACCGCACCACAGGAGTGGGTGGTGGCCCCCCAGGCTGATCGATTTACTTCGCGAAACGACCGAAACGAGCGATCTAGTAGGGACTCCCCTCGTCTAGATCGCAGCGACGCTCGAATCGAACGCTCTCCCCACGACCTAACCCCGAGGACATCAGACAGGTCCAACCGAACGAACCCGATAACACCTTCCTCTCGTTCAGAGCGAAATCCCTCGAACGAGAAAGTCTGGAATGACAAGGACTCCGACACCTCCTCAAGAGGTGGAGGAAGTCGCAGGGAACGTCCGTCTCGAGGTGGAGGCAACAGGCCCCAGCGAAACGACTTTCAACGATCTCCGCGTGACTCCGAATCGAGTGAGAGCAGCTACAAATCCCCAAGACCATTGAGTAATTCGAAGAATCCAGCAGGAAGATCACCGAGAGACCTAAGCGGCAACAACAGACGTCAAAACGAGCTCAGAGACTCTCGAAAACCCTCTTCCGCATCTTATCAATTCCCTTCAACTTCCTCCATTCTTTCCTCACCCTCTGCGCCCCAGAAAACCCAACAACTGAGGATTCCGCCTCCTAATGTCACTCTGGGAGCCATCAAGAACTGTGAACTCGTTCATATTGTCAGCCCCGCGGATTTTTGGATCATCCTCCACCCTGATTACCAGGAACTGGATGGGTTAATGATGAAAATTTCTGATAGTTACAAAATGAAAGGACACGTCTTGTCTCAAACTTCAATAAAGCCTGGAACAGATTGTGTTGCTCAGTTTTCAGAGGATTCTGAGTGGTACAGAGCAACTGTCGAGGAAGTGACTCCCACGGGGGCTAAAGTTCGCTTTGTAGATTACGCAAATTGCGAAGTTGTCCCCTTCGACAAGATCCAGGGGATCAAGGAGGAGGTATGCAAGCTCCCAGCTCAGGCCGTTCGAGTTAAACTCCTAGCAGCCAATGAAAAAATCTGGGATCCCATCGAAATCGACGCATTCACATCAGCTCTCGAGCTTAAACCCCTGGAGGCTGAATTCGTTGGTCTCGAGAACAAAATTTATACAATTCTTCTTCGCGAAGTTGTTGACGGGGTCCCACAGAAGGAGTATATCAATGAGCGGTACAGCAATGGTACGGATTTGATGGAGGCTAAAGAGTTATCGAGGAACAAGAGCAGAAAGGCAAATCAATCCAGGAGACCAAGGGCGTCAGCACCTGATTATGCTCCTATGAATCAGAAGTGGAAGGATTCGTCTGTTGATCTTGGAGGGCCTCTCGAGGTGATGGTGACCTGGTGCCTGAATCCACATAATTTTTACTGTCAGCCGTTAGCAGCTGAAGAGGAGTTCAAGCAGATGATGAACGATATTCAAAGAGTTTACGCGGGAAGGACACCTGTGGAGGAGCCACTGGAAGTGGGGACTGCTGTCATTGCTGTTTTTGCCGATGATGGGGCGTACTATCGGGCTGAAATACTCGAGTTGAATAAGCTCAGGGGAAATATCATCAGGTATATTGACTTTGGTAATTGCGCGATGGTGGAGACCAAGAAAACATTCAGGGTTGAGAAGCAATTTATGGAGATGCCCAAGCAAGCGTTCAACTGCACTCTGAAGAATGTGGTTCCTGTCAGTGGGAATAACTGGACCAAGTCAAACTCTCATGAAATCGACAAACTCTTTAATGTGGAGAAGTTTGAGTGCTGCATCCACGAGATCAAAGACAATAAGTATACAGTATCCCTGATGTTTGAGGAAAAGGATCTGGCTGGGATCATGGTGGAGAAGGGTCTAGCTGATTTTGCAGTTTCTTCGACTGTCGTGGAGGAACCGGAAGTGGTGAAATCGAAGGATAGCGCAGCTGTGGGACAGGCTGAGAAGGCGGCTAGTGCTCATGAACAACCGACAGTGAGGATCGATATCAGCAGGCTGGAGGGACAGACGATCAGGGTAAAGGTATCCAATGTTGAGGGACCTGAACGTTTCCATATTCTGCTGCCTTCAGCTGGAGAGTGCGAGAAGGGAGTTGTTGATTTCATGGCTGGAAAGAGTGCTGAGGTAAGGATTTGGGATTAATGGGTTGGAGATTTTTTTTTGAGAGAGGTGTTGACTGATTAACTTTAGAATTACCAGTCTTAAATGGCATGATTTATGTTTGTTGTATTGTAAGGTAGAATGTCGGGAAAATAATTAATACGATATTAATTATTAGGAATATTGATGCTCTTTGGTCATTTTCTTTCATCGATTGGAGAATAATGAACCTTTTCAAAATTCTGTGTGCATAACATTTTCGAAAATTGAAATAGTTTTAGTTATCTACTTATAAACCATGAAGATTTGAAAGAATCTTGATTTTCTGTCAAGTGTAATCAAAATATCCTTAAAAGCAACAAATTCACAATGTGAAATTGTTGTTAATTATCTTAGCAATGAATAATTGTCGCAATATTCCACTAATATTCCGAATATTTTCAGTAATTCAGCATTGACAACAAGTATATGTTTGGATAATTTAACTCGATACATCTCTCTTTAATTATTTCATAACATCAGTTGTTTGATAATTAAGGAAATCGGAACGTTCGATTTAAATTTGCCTTTACTACTTCATTTGCGGTTTTGTTCATAAATAATTGCTAGCTGCAGCGTATGAATAATTAGCCAGACCTGCTGACTGATAATGTAATAACAACTGCTTGTGAATCCTTGACTCTAACAAGCTCCCAATACATTTGTTTGTGTTGTGATGAAATGGCTGATGAAATCGAGTTGACTCGCACGATGTATGGTAAATTGCCAGTTTTTATTCCTAATTAATTCTGTTGTTTAATACCTGGAATTTGGAGATAAATGGAATTGTATTTAACATGTGTGTTCAATTTTTGTGTTATGGAGAGGAGGAAATTCTCGTGGCGTTAAGATTTTGTGTTTCATAATTAAATTAACGAATCATATCTCCTGATTACGATTGATTAACCACAGAATTTCGCTTGAGCCTGCGATCATTGAGTACCTCAGTCAATAATTATTAATTAACTTACATTGGCATACTAAAACCCATGTGAAGAGAAAGCAAATCCAGAGAATTCAGAGAATTCTACAAAGAACTTTCATCTACTTTTAAAAATCACTTCCAAGAAACTAAATAGTCTCCAGTACTGATTTTTATAGGTTGAGCATTTGTCCACCTGATTAATAATTGTAGAATATGTAAAGTAACTGCAGAATCCCAGAATTCAATAATCACCATTCACTTTGGCTCATAACTAACTAGTTAAAAAAAATGAAAATATATATAGCGATCAGTAAAAGTAGTGTGCCAATGTTAGGTGTTGCCGAAACTATCGAAGCGTGAGGTGTTCCTTGGCTCAGGTTGTCTAGTTGAGACCAAGGGTGGATGGCAGCGTGCTGTTGTCATAAGTACCTCACGATCAACTGGCTTTGACGTCAGGCTCATTGACACTGGGGCCAAACTAGTGATACCAATGGACTGCGTGAGTTTTATCAATCACTGTGATGACATGGACGACTAAACAACATTATCCTCATCACTAGAGCCCATTTGATACAATTAATGCCATACACATGCGACTCAATTAACGTCAGATTAATCTTAACCATTTCTTCACGTTTTCAGGATTAAATAACAAATTCCAGAATTCCCTCCAATTCCTTAAAGAATTGTTAATTATTATTCTGAGCATCATTGGTCTTGTCATTAGCCTCTCATTAATTTTCTGGTATTTTCTTTTATTCTATGTAGATGCTGGCGTTGCCATCACAACTCGCACTTATGCAGAATCAAGCGGTTGAGTGCTACGTCAAGAACGCCAAATCCAATGCCAATGTCGATCAAAATTTCAAGGCTATGGTGGAGCACAAGGAGGTGATCATTCGTGTCGAGAACGTTGATAATAATAGGTGAGTTGATAAAGCAAATAGGCACAATAAAATTACCATTACGATTCATTCAATCCATTCTGAGCACCTTGAACTAATGTATCTCATTATTTTCTGCACTTCATTCATTCATTCATCAAACTATGCCTTCAACTTGAAACGTTTTCACAGAAGATGCATAGATTCCTGGTTTCATTACTTTATAAATCAACAAGACATCAATTTCCTCGCATTAAATTTAACGCTTTCGTTAAAAACTACTTTATCGCACTCCAGGCTTGCCGTATCAATCTTCGACACTACCGGTCACAAGATCCAGCTCACTCCGACTGACCCACCGGAAGCTATCTGTCCGCTCCTCCCAATGCCCATAATTCACTCAGTGAACAGGGTAATAATATCTCACGTAAACCACTCAAAGAGTTTCTACTTGCAACAAGCATCAGGCATCCCAGACTTGCAGTCTCTTCTCGACGAGCTCTTTAATTTCTACTCGAATTCAGGGCGTCCCCTGGACCGCTCAAACTCGTCCTCGATACTCTGCGCAGCCCAGAGTGAGGACGAGAACTGGTATCGAGCGAAGATCCTCGAAGTCACCGAGACAGGAGCCCTGGTCCAGTACCTGGATTATGGAAACACAGAGGAAGTGCCTTGCCACTTGCTGAAGGTACTCGAGCCCCAGCACTTGATCAAACCCCAGATGTCTCTGGAGGTGTCCCTATCAGTGACTCTAAAAGGGACCGAATCAGAGCAATCAGAGGCATTGAAACCCCTTATCCTGGACAAGGAGTTTACCGCTTCTCTGTACTATATCCGATCAAAATGGATCGTTGAGCTGGAAGACTCTCCAGGTGCAAAAATAAGCGAGACCCTGAGATCGTTGAACCTTCTGAAGCCAGAGGAACAGCCCAAAAAAGTAGAAATCGATCCTACAGAGCCAGATGACCTAATCGTGGGTGGAAAATACAAAATAGCAGTGACGCACGCAGATAATCCAGCCCAGTTCTACATCCAACGTCTTCGAGATGCATCAGCAATCGACGCTCTCCAGGAGAAGCTTCAGTCTGAGGTCCTCAGTTACTCTCAGATCGAGGGAATCCCAGAGGAGAATCTCTTCTGCGCTGCTACGTACTCAGCGGATGGCCTTTGGTACAGAGCTGAGGTGATCGATGCTGACGAGGATCTTGTCACTGTCAGGTTTGTGGACTTTGGAAACACAGATAGCATCACCGATATTAAGAGTGGGATAAAACAACTGCCAGAGTCGATGAAGTCAATTAAGAGGTATGGAATCAAGTGCAGATTGGATCTGATTCCTTCTGGCGAGGAGGACTGGTCCGAGGGGACTTGCGAGAAGTTCCGGACTATGGCGACAGCTAAGGAGTTCATTGACGCTGTGCTAATTGCTGATGGAAATCCGAAAAGATTTGAGTTGTTTGTTGGAGATGAGAACATTGGCGATAAATTGGTAGAGGAGAAATTGGCTATCAAAGTTCATGGAGTTGAGGAGATTTTCGATGAGATTGTTCATAGAGAGTTGGATCCCAGATCAGCTTTCGTCAGTCACATAAATTCACCGAGTGAGTTTTGGGTACAGGAGGAAAAATTTGTAGCGGATTTGGAGACCATTGCTGATAGATTCGTCGTGGCTGACATGTTTGGGAGGATTGAAGAGATGCAGGAGGGGTCTCTGTGTGTTGCCAAATTTCCTGAGGATCAGAACTGGTACCGAGCTAGGATTATTTCTCATGGAGATACTGGAACCAATGTGATTTATATAGATTATGGAAACTCTGCAGTTTCAACGGAAATTAGACAAATCCCTGAGGATCTTGCAGCAATTCCTCCCCTGTCCAGAAAATGCTGTCTTCCCCTTCCTGAGGGAGTAGAACACTGGTCTCAGAAGGCTTGCGAGGAATTTACTAAGATGGCTGATGATGGAGCTACGATTTTTATCCTCGAGGTGATTGAAGAGGGAGAAACTTCCAAGGTGAAGCTCATTCTGGACGACAGCGACATTTCGGAGCAGCTTGGAGAACTCTGTGACAAACCAGTAGCAGTTATTGAGGAAAGACTTTCGCCTCTGGGGGAAGAAACGTCTCCAAATGTCGTGGTAAGTCACGTAGTGTCCCCCCACGAGTTCTGGCTGCAGGCAGATTACAAAATGGCAGACCTGGACCTGATGGCTGAACACCTGGAGAATGCTCACAGTTTGTTGCCCCTGAACAACCTTTCAGAAGGCACCATCTGTGCAGCCAGATTCCCTGAGGATAATCTGTGGTACCGAGCCAAAATCCTCTGTCACTCAGAATCTGAAACCGAGGTGCTCTATATCGACTACGGAAATTCAGCTGTTACCAGTGAACTTCGAGCTCTACCTGAAGATATCATCAGGATCCCCCATCTCTCCATGTTCTCCTCCCTCAAACTTCCTGAGGAACTCGAGTGCTGGTCTCAAGAGGCTTGCGAGAAGTTCATCGAACTAGTGGCAGACGGTGCGACTATGTTCGAGTATGAGGAATTGTCAGAGGATGATCCCAGCCTGATCAAACTGTCTTTGAATGGTCAGGATGTCGTGGAACTCTTGGCTCCCCTCTGCAAGAAGAAACAAATTCCCGAAATTGATGAGGAGCTTCGAAAAGAAGTTAGCAAGATTCAGATGATGAGAGACAGTACTGCTGATGAGACTTTAACCAACTCTTGCCAGGTTCAGCATGAAATCAATGTTGAGAAAAGTCGAGAGGAGATTGTCAACAAGTTGGGGGATATGATCATTCAAACTGAGAGCATCAGTGAACATCTTTCCAGCAGTATCGCTGGAATCGAAGGAACTGCGCATTCTGAGCTATCTTCAACAAACGTTTCTGTTAAAATTGAGTCACCCCCTGACGGCACTCTTCAGAAGCCTGAGGAAGTGGTTATGGAGGGTAACGAAGCAGATGCTCTGGAAGGATCCAGGGAGGGTTGTTCTATCGCGAGAGAGTTGACGGCTGATGATATTATTGAGCTGTACTCTCAACCGCCTGCTGAAGGTCCCAATGGTGTGGACGATGAGGCGATGGGTGGGGGCAGAAATATCGTTGGAGATGAGGAAGTTATTCCAGCCCTAAAGGAAGAAACGATTGGAGATAGCGAGCAGACAGAGTCTCCAGTTCTTACAGCAACAGAGTCTGCAGATATTCTGGATCGAGGAGAAAGTATCACCGAAATATCTGGAGTGGATTTGAGCACCGCAGAATCCACAAAACACGATAAAATATACCCAGAGAATGAGAATCGTCATTCAACCCTTGTGGACGAGCAAACCACCTCTGACGCAATCTGCAAGCTCTCTCAACTCAACCTGAGCGAGAACACAGAAACATCCATCGACTCAAAAAACAATCTCAGCGTTGATTTAAGTCAAGCGAGTGCTGATACGAACAAACTCCAAAATAGCGGAGAGATTCCAAAGTCCCCAGAAAGTCCCAACACCCCTCATTCCGAAAAACCAGTCTCTGAAGTTGTGAAAAGGGAAAATGATGATGCGGTGCTCACTATCGAGAAAGAAACTAATTAATCGTATGAATCGATTAACTTCAACATAGAAGCTCACTTCAGTTACTGATATAGTTTTGTCAGGAAAAGACTAAATTCGTGAATATTCATTATCATTTATTATTTTTGTTTCTCGGATTTTTTTCCCATTCTTGGGCTTATCACTGCTGTTTTATTAGTATAGGGTGATAGATCACTAGTTTATGAGCAACTATTATCGTAGGGATTCGACCAAAGACTAAAAAAATGTGGCTTTCATCGATCAATTGATCATTGAACGGCGGCTGAAAATGGCCTGAAGATTAAAATCAAAGACTGACATTTTTTCATCGAAACGACGTTTTTTCTTTTTTTTCATCTTTTGGTGATTAGGTGAGCCATGGAGTTAGTGTCATAGGATAGGTGATCACGGTTGCTCGAGGTGCTTCTCTCGTTTTTTTTGTTTATTTTTATTCACTTTGTTTTATTTATTTGTGGTGAAATGTGAAAAAAGTGAATAGAAGACATTAAATTTACTTCAGAGAAATTTTTCAAATAGATCTCCGGGAAGGCAATTTTCATGTTTCTGATTCATCGTTTTCATTATTTCTCTGCAAATTTACTTGATTTAATCCTTAATAAAGCCATTTTTCGTTAATTTTAGGGGTTTGATTACGAGAAGAGAGAGAGAGAACATGATAGAAAGTGCCTGGAGCATTTCATAGTATTTATTAATGATTAAAACAATGATGAATTAGAGGTATAAGTAAGAGTATGCGGAAGAATAAATTAAGTTAAACTAAACACGAGCAGGTGTATTGAAAAATTGATAAAAAAGTGCATGATTAGTACAGTAAGCATTGAAATTTTAATATTCCGCTCACACTTGAATGACATTGTTCACGATTGTGACTACTATTATATTTTCTTTTTTTATTCTCTCCGATGGTACTGACTTCAATTCTCGTCTCACTTTAGAACTTTTGCTTTAAAAAAACTAAAAACAGAGATATCCGACCTATTTCGTACTAAGTGTAAACAAAAAATGTCGGTGATATTTGGAATAAGTTTAATATGATCATAAAGTTAATTAAAGTTTTCTGAAAAATGTTATTGAGATACTAGTTAATGAGGCAACTTGTCTTAGTCAAAAATGTATGAAATGTTGGTTGGTTTATTTTTCTCGATTCAATTTGAAAGGTCTTTGAACACCGTCATTACTGAGATACCTTTGTATACAACTCAAATATAACTTTTGTAATAAAAAAATGTGAGATTGTAGGATCATTTTCCTAGTGTGACTTTGACAAAGGGAAATTTTAAGGGATGATTTGGAGAGATGTCCATTTTTCTTAATGATGAAAACTTTGATGACCTATTCCATTCCAAATACCTATATTTACCAAGTTAATGTGAATTTTATATCTTTTGCTTGGATTTCTCCTTCATTTTATTCATTACAATTTTCTTCTGCATCTCTTCCGTCCTTTTTATCCTCTTCTCCCTGGCCAGCAGATCCCGAGCCACCTGAATTTCCTCTTCTAGAAACCATTTGAGAGGTCCACGGCCTTTTTTTGATCGTCCGTAAACTGCAGCTTTTTTCACATCTACATTATCTCGAAAAATTCCTCCCCTAGGTCCCCTTGCGGGTGGTTTTGCAATGTCCTGAATACGGATTTTAATGTCCGGACAATTGCTGTTAAGAGGAGTCTCTGGGAAAGTCGATTCAAAAGGTGGATTTCTCAGATTGTACTGAGTATCAAGATCCTGACGGTTAATGTCACAGCAGAAGCCAAAAGGTTTTCTCAAATCTGTTAGTTTTGTAGGGGAAATTGCAGGAGGTCGTTTGTTTGCCTGGACCATCTTCATTGCAAAGAAAATTCTTTAAATTACTTGATAATTTAACTGTTAATTTACTTTGGTGATTTATCGATTCATGGTTTATTAATAGAAATGAAATTTCAGATTTTGAAATGAATTTTGAATGAAAGGAATGAAGTTGGGTACAGTGTATTGGACGAATGTTCTTGTTTTGACAAAATTTTGGGTCTCATGATATAGAATAGGGTGGATTGAGCAGAAGACTCAGACAAATGGCAAAATTGTAAATAAAAACAAGTAACGAAACTATGAATTTTCAGTTTTTCCTGCACTTTACATTACGGGCGACAAGTAACTAGTTACAATTCATGAAAATTTGGATTTGAATACCTGGATATTATTTTAATGATGGGCATAACACTATGCTGCTACTATCCGTAATTTCACGTAAAAAAAAACATGACATCTCAAATCTATTACTCGAAAGTGGCCGCCATAATCGAAACATGGTCGATAACATTGAAAACGACATAACAAATAGGCGGCCATTGGTGGAACTATTATCTGCAGTCCAGGAACGTATAATCTACAGATGGAATACTTTGGCGACATTCTCGATAGGTGTAGCCCTCTCTCGGTAATTATCTAAAGTTCAGAACAGTCCACCGAAGGGCTCTGCATGCCCGACTGTCGATGGAATCTACAGAACTCCTTTCTCTCCAGCGTTTCGATCTCCTCAGCGTTATTCTGCACGGTATGATGGAAATTTACAGTTTCAGTAAATGTCCTTTCATAAGTAGGATAATAGTATAAGTGATAAAACATTAAAAGGCTTTGGAATTTTTAATTTTTATTTTGTATAATACGAATGTTCAAAAATATATGGCAGCTTTGAATTTGCGTATAAAAATAAGGGTAAGATTTTTCGTGCTTAGTTTCTATAATAATCACACTCCACAATTACCACACACTCTCGATAACTGAAAATAATAATTGTAACATGTCCTGAGAATATTTCGAGAGACTAATGAAGCTATATCGATACCGTTATAAATTAATCAAAATAATTAATGTTCTTAACCATGTTTAAATTAATATTAAACCCTTGATCAAAACTATGATCAACAAAGGTGCCATTATCACTGGCAATTTTGTTCCCATCAATCATTTATATCTATTTATATACTGGAAAGGACTCTGGATCAATGCAATGACAAAATTTTTTTGCTTCGACGTGTAGGCATTGTGATGTAGGTCCATACGAATCAATCCTACTGATTTCGTCATTAGACAGACTGTAATTCCCATTACCATGAATTCCAATGGTCACCTCAAACATACTGCTCCCAGGAGTCAATTCTATTAAATAAAAATACCATGCAACGCCAGCGGAATTATCCGACCAATTACTAAAATCTAGAATCCTATCAACTCTATGAATCTTCTTGATCCTAAGCTTGGCACAAAGTCTTCTTCCTTTTTTGTCCTTATAGATCCCAATAGATTTATCAGCATGCTGAACGAACACTTCAGCACCCGCTTTGATAATTTCATCGTCAGTACTCGACGGTTTAAAGGCTGTGCAAGTGCACCAATGGGGCGAGACACCAGCTTCCCCGCAGCTTCTCACCTTTGGCACTGGTTTAAATAAACTCTGACATGTGGGGCACCCGGTGCTTCGATTTGCTTCGCCTCCAGCTTCTCCAAGAACCTCACGAAACGTCTCATAAAGATCGTAGGGTGAGGTCAGACGATGCTCATTTTGTATGAGGGTTTCCACAACATCGGAATTTTTTCTCATCCACTCTGGCAATTTCAAATAAATAAAGGGCAGTCTCTCCTCATACCGGCCGACGAACGTCTGTCGCATTTCACCCCACCGCATTCCATGATCACTCAAAAACACCACCAACGTGTTGTTCATGACGCCTGAACTTTCAAATTTTTTGAACATCTCCAGGAGGTGATCGTCCACTGTCGAAACTCCATTGACGTCGTTGTGGCTCACAGTATTCGTCCAGAAAAATCCAAAATAAGGAAAATCGACAAATGTCTTGGCAAAACTGAAGGCACTATCGAAAACCCTATCGATTTCCAGTTCAGGACCTGAACAGTATTTAGTACCAAATCTTATTCGAGTCTTCAGGAGTTTTTCACTAGCCAACATATAGGATCGGAAGTAGTAGTCAGTTGGAGGATCAATAAATCCGGTTTTTTGGTAGTTGAAGGTGCTGGTAGGACCCATGTCTTCAGCGTAGGCCGTAACGTATCCGGCTCTCCGGAAATTGGACCACAGAAAAGGACAATTGTCCAAGCCATAAGGCTGGGTTGGATTGCAGTTAGTGTCGGCCTGTGTGCTGTTTTGACCAGTGAGGATCGCCATTAAGTTTGGAAATGTGTTGTCCCCCACTTTGTTGTATCCTTTCAGTGTGAACCAACCGGTCTCTGTCAAGTAGTGCTTAGTTTTTGGCAAACATCGGTTGAAGTTCAAACGGGAAACGCTGTCTAATCCGAGAACTAGAATGCTAAGTTTTCGTTTTACTTTTAGATGGTTTGGGTGGTTTGGTTTCCAAGGCGACCATGTTTTCCTCTTATAAATTTTCGTGGGATTCAGGATGAAGTGAATATTCTCGTATAGAGGCTCACTCTTGCTGTTCCCTGGATTTTCGTTGAGTCGGCAGGAGACAGTCACGATTTCTAGGTCAGGTGGGAGCTGGAATTTGTTCTTGAAGTCGTGACATTGTCCCAAGCTGAAGTATGAAATATGAAGCTATGAACAACAATGTACTACAGAAAAAAAAAATATTGTTCCAAGTATATCTCTTTGTCAACAACAAATCGTTGCAAACCTTTCCATAAGAGATGCCAATACCAAGGGCCTGATCATGTAGTTATTAAATATCTCTTTTCCATGACAAAGTTTAAAGGGCACAACGATAGAAAGAAAATGCAAATTTTTAGAAGAATGATAATAATTACGCACTTCAAAAAATTGTTGTGAATTTGTCCTTCAGGCATACTCACTCGATAAAATCGTCCGGATACTCCCCCAGAGGTTTTTGAGGGACAGGTCTGCTGATTGGTGCCCAGCAGCAGACATGATCGGCGTAACTTTTAGAAATTTTTTCGTCAATAACGAGGGAAAATGATCCATTCACATCACGCTTTATGGAGCTCAGCAAAGGACCCTTGGAACATGGTTCAAATTTGAGTCTCTTTATATAAGGGGTGATCGATGAATGCAAAGGATTCACTGATAGCATGTGGCATTTCGGACTCCAAACAAGAAATTCATTCCTCCATTCTGCAACGTTAAAAATTAATAAATTGTAATTAAAAATATGCTGTTGGAATGAACATATATAATATTGACAACATTCCATCGATCGCGTGTATTTTCAAATTTTTATTCCAAAATTCAAGACTGATGCCTATTGTCATTGTGAATACAATTCACTTTTGACTGCTATTAATATTTCTGCTTTCTACTGAATGTCTAAATCGTATTAAGGGGTTACTCTCATGTGATCACTTCGAAAAATCGATTTTTTTTTATATTTTGACAGTAAAACCTATTGAAAACATGCTGTGAAAAATTCAGACCGAAATTCATAGTATTTGATAAGTTACAGCTCATAGTCGCCGACGTGTCGTAAGCGATTGTCTACCAGGCTTTCAACTTTAAACGCGTTTTTCTCGAAACATCATTTTCGGAAACGGTCAAGGTCCTACAAGAAAAAGTATTCAACCGATTGCTTTAAAATTTACATATGTTCTTCTACTCATTTATAGTTATCGTCCCTACCACAATTGTTTATTTTCGACAATATCTTCATATTTTTTTTAAACGATTTGTAACGAAAAAGAAGGAGATTTTCGTGATTTTTCTTTTGAAGTTCGATATTTTTTTTTGTTTTTAATGAAATTGATTATATTTGGTAGGGACGATAGCCACAGATCTACTGAATAATAATCCATTCGATTTTTTTATGTCAGACAACATGAACAGCCGATATCACCTTGACCAGTGAACTACCTTTTTTTGTTGGGGACTGCTTTGACTTAAAAAAAATATATGTTAAAAATGTCAAAAACGAAAAAAAAAATTTTTTTCGTACATTTCAAAATACAAATAAAAATATATTAAAAATTCAACATGATTGAAGTTTGTTGTCGCATAAAAAAAAATTTTCTAAAAAGTGGTAAAATATAGGCGTTCACATGAGAGTAACCATTTAATACCCCTTAAGTGATGCTGAATTATGATTACGACTATCTCGAAATCTTACCGTTTTTTAAATTAAATCTCTCACCAAGGGAGTCGTCGGTGTTCTCCGTAAACCACCGAGAAATTAAATAAAGGAAGATTATGAAGATACTGAGGGCTGTGATCTTGCCGGAGTAGCATCGCATCATATCTCGAATGTCGTCTGCACTCCCTGACCCGACGGCAATTGCGTTTCAACTAGTGATTGGTTCCATCAAATGCATTCCATGCAATCTATAAGAATTAAAGTTATGGTCGAGACTAAAATCATTACAAATATTTGAAATCTCGCCACTTGTCTGTTCTAAATTTCATACTTTACCCACTATCATCAAGTTTTGTAGACAAGATGTCCAACTATGACAGAAAAGGCGGAAGGGAGTTATCTGCTGGTAATCTATTCACGATAATAAAAAGTTCTACAAATGTGGAAAATAATTTTTTATCTCTGTCTCCCCAATGTCAGAGTATATCGCGAATGAGTTTCATTAATGTTCCATTTAAAATTCAACCTCTTCGTTCTCGCAGCATATCAATCAAAAGTTGGACCTGGCTGGCTGTACCTACAATTTTGGCTACAAAATTAGTTCAGACGCCACCGCTACAAAAATTTGGCCTCTCCCCTCTCGCCACTGGCCCTGCTGATTTCTCCTAAACTCTCTTCATTGTCGATGAAAAAGCGCAAAATCTTTGATAAGATATTCGCGATTTGCAGAATGTACTTTAAGTGATACTGATTGAGTGGAAATTGTTTAAATTTCTTCTCATTTAATCGCATCAATCTCCCTTTTTTCTCACTCATGTGTCGAAATTGATCAATTTGTGAGGTTATTTTTGAAATTTTTATTCCTTATGGCTATTCACTTCAGTGAATTTACTTCGTCTATTTATTTATTGCTGTTGCATGCATTTACTTACATAAGTTTGAATGTGGAGTCAATGTGCTGTCTCCATTTTCACGCTTGTGGCGGTCTCAAATGGACTTTTAGTACTAAAATATTTGTTTGTTCTAGAGGCAACAAACTGCTTACCTGGCTCTTGTCCTTTAACTCGACTGAGTAAACTTATAAAACTACGAAACTTTCATACACAAATATATAGCCAAGGTGATCGAGAAAATTCTTTAACATCAAGAAATTCTAACAAATCATAAATCAACTCTTCAATGCCTAGTAGTGCTGGTAAGTCTCCCACCTAACCCCAATATCTTTCCTGAACCCCACGCATCCCATTAAAACGACGAAAAAAAATTATTTTCAAGGCTAAACTCAATGAAATGAACTCCTCAACGCTCTCTCCACCAACCCTAGGTAACTCCTCTGGTAGAAGTGAGTCGCAGGACTCTGGATTGTCATCGTCGGGGACCAGCGGTACCCAGATGATAAAGATATTCAACCACATGAAAGGGGATCTGCAGGTTCAGAAACAGCAGAAGAAACTGATAAAAGAACTTCATCTCAAACGAGTCTCCTCGCTTCGAAAGGAATTGGATTACCTCAAAGCAACCGAGTGGAGGTATCAAGCTATTGACGGTTACAAATAGCTTCAAAACAATTCTAGATATTGATAAATTAAAACTCGTCAAAATACATAAAATCTTCCGATGACATTACTCATAATTTCATCACGATTTGTTAAATGTTGTATTCGATGTTTGAAATGATCAGCGTGGCTGAATGAAATAGGTGAACTGCTCTAGAAGAAGAAGCAGCAGTTCAAACCTTTGAGATAATTATACACTTCCCCGACGGGACGTGAATAATTTTGGAATCCTTCTGAACTACTTTAATTCTTTCAAACATTTTTTTAAACAACAGATGAATATCTCTGATGCAAAGAACAGATAATTTCATTCACCGAACGACTAGAACTCTTCCTCCCCTGGGAAGAAACCTCTGCACATTAATTTAAAAAAAAAACAAACACATTTTGGAAAACAAAATTCGCCGAGAAAAATCCGTAACAAATGAAAAAAAAATAAAAGGCAAATTCGAGGTGGCGATTCAGGAAATATCTAGTTCTGATACTATAAAACATTCTGAAATCACCAATAAAAAACTCACTATGTTTCGACCCAGCAAAACTACATCCAGACACTCAGTTCCTGCGTCTGCATCCTGCAAAACCTAAACATTCTGAAAAAACTACCATTTGACAGCCATCCACAATGTTTTCAATCCTCAGCTCCCTTAAATCCCTGTTGATCCCGACTCCTCCGATTCCAGACCTCGACTCGATCATCGTCCAATTCTCCAAAGCAGTCGACAGCTTCGCTCCCTCCAATGCCCTCGACCCCCAGGAGGTCTCCCCAGTTCCCATTACTGGCTGTTTCTACAAGACAGGAACCGTCACCTCCATCACCAGCGAAAATGTCCTCATCGACGACGTTTACTTCAGCGAACTGACCAGCTGCGATATCTCCAACCTCCAAGTGGGAACCAAGGTACATTATCTGGCTTATCAGAAATCCCCGCAGGATGAAATCAAGGTCAGGCGAATCCTGAGTATCTATGACAGTGCCTGGGATGATGTCGTAGAGAAAATCCAAACACCAGTCGTTCAGAACCAGCTGATGAAGAAAGCAATCGTCGCCAAGGTCATCAAACGAGAGGGCAGACTTGTTTTCCTGGAGCCTCTGAACATCGCCATCAACCTGGACAGCATCGACTCTACCTTCGTTCCATACGTGGGAGATTGGGTGAGAGTTGAGTCATTCGTTGAAGTTGATGAGCAGTCCCCAGACCTTGGGGGAATCGTCCTCGAGGTTGAAAAACTCCAGCCACTAAGATGCGATTTGAAAATCGGAAACATCAGCCATTTCGATGCTAAAACAGGAACAGGAGGAGTCGAACACGATATCATCTTCTCAAAGATCTCGTGTCAACCTGGGTACATTCCTTCAGTTGGAGACAAAGTCGTCTGCGACTGCATCGAGAGCGACCAGGGGAAGTACACCTGGCGGTGCCTCTCCGTGGTGCCCCTCCAAATCAACAACATCTGTGATAAATCTGAGGAAAACCGAGCTCTGAAAGCTCTGGAAGATCTAGATTTATTGATGAGGAACAAAAATGGAGTGAGCGTTTCGGAAGACTTGGACCTTTTCCTCGAAGTCGGTGAAGAGAAAACACTTGAGGTAGTTGTCAAGAATTCTGGGGCGTATCCTCAGATATTCTACAGGGGGATCTTCATGTCCAAGAAGTCTCAGTCCCAGTTGACGCTACTGTCCCCTAAAATTGACCAGACACAAACGATAAATCCCACCCAAACCCTTCGATTTATCTTCAAGGCCAAAGCTAAATTCGTGGGGTGTACCGAGGAACTTTTCATTTTCTCGTTCAGCGGATTCAAGATTGGAAGGAATTTCAAGATAACAGTTAATGCTAGAATGCCGTCGGGTTCTCCAGAGATCATTGGAGGGAGCAGAGGCAAATTCATTGTCAGAAGAGACGACTGTGATCAGGAGAATTACATTCCCGGTGTGAGACCCCATAAACCCGTAAACTTTATGGCGGTCAAACAGAGAACTTTCAAGGTGCCCAATAGACTATGGGACATGATCCTGCCGATTATCAATGAGAGACCGCCCCAGAATGAAGCTGAAGTAACTCTTGCGGAGGAGATTCCTTGTCTCAGTGAGGGACTGACAATCAACAACTACAGAAATCGTTTTCACAATCTTCTATACCTTGAGGAGATAAGCTTGAGCATTGATATGCAGAAGTACGACATGGAAAACGCGATCCTCAGGGCCAGGGACGAGTTTCTATCCTTAGAAGTTCCAGGGCTATCCGAAAAAAGACCCTCGTTGATGATTGGGGACAAGGCTGTGGTGTCCTTCAGGTGGGACTCGTCCAAGGGCGCTTTTAAATATGAAGGATGCATCCATAAGGTAACCAGCTGCGAGGTGTTTATGAAGTTCAATCAGAGGTTCCATGATAATTATCATGGTGAGGACTGCCAAGTGACGTTCAAGAGCTCTTATTCATCGATCTCCAAGTGTCATAATGCTGTCGATCTAGCAGTGGAGAATCTGACGAGGGAGATTTTGTTCCCAACGTGTGTTAAGGAGAAGGAGCCTCAGTTGATTCTTCAGGAGATTGAAATGGAAGAAGAAGTCAAGAACATACCATTGACACCACTAACTGAAAATGTTACTGTCAATCAGGGTGAGACAATGATTGACGTATGGTCCTCGACTTCACTCAATGACGAAAAACCTCACATAAGACTCGAAGGGGTCAATGTACAAACAGACGCTGACGACTCCACTCATCACGATCCGAATGGTTCCGTGGAAAATCATCAGAGAGTATCACAAATAAAACTTCCAACATCTTCATACAACCAAGACCCCAAAACGGTCTTCAAAGGCGCTCTGAACACTTCTGGAATCCCTCCAACTACAGGTCTCAAACGAAGAAAACTCGTATGGTTCAACAAGTCCCTAAACCCTCACCAGAAAATGGCTGTAAGGAATATCCTCATGGGTACGGCTCGTCCCCTCCCTTATGTGATCTTCGGACCCCCAGGGACAGGAAAAACCATCACACTTTGCGAGGCGATTCTCCAGATCCTGGTGACACTTCCCCAGAGTCGTTTGCTCATCGCCACGCCCTCCAATTCCTCAGCGAACCTCATCGCAGAGCGTCTGCTGGACTCCGGTGTCTTGAAACCTGGAGATCTAGTGAGGCTGATTGCCCACCACTGCCTCCAAGACGATTCCATTCCCGAGAGACTGCTCCCCTATTGCGCAACTGGAAACTTAGCCTCAGAGAGTTCAGTTGGACGTTCCAGACACTACGGTGAGGGCCCTAAGGTAAACAGCACGACCAGCGTCCTTGGTAGGCACCGGATAACGATTGGAACTTGCATAGCATTGGGGCAATTGTACCACATGGGCTTCCCCCGCGGTCATTTCTCCCACATCCTCGTGGACGAGGCTGGGCAGGCAACAGAGCCCGAGATAATGGTCCCCCTGACCTTGATCGAGGCTCATCAAGGACAGATCATCCTCGCTGGGGATCCTATGCAGCTAGGGCCTGTGGTTAACAGCAGGTTCGGCTCCTCCTTTGGACTGGGGGAGTCCTTTCTCGTGAGATTACTCCAGCAATTCCCTTATCAAAGGGATCCGGAAGGATTTACACGAGGATTCGACCCCAGATTAGTGACCAAATTGATCATCAATTATCGGAGTCTTCCAGAGATCCTGCAACTTCCAAATACCCTTTTCTATGATTCCGAACTTCAAGCGAGTCTGTCTGCTATTGACAGCGATGAAGCTAATCTTTTGGAAGCCCTGAGGGAGGACCTCCCTGAGAGAGGACCGAGGAAACCTCCTGCTATCGTATTTCATGGAGTTAATGGAGAAGACAAACAGGACGCAGACAGCCCCAGTTGGTATAATCCTGCAGAAGCTACGCAAGTTTATCTGTACTTGCTGAAGCTTTATGAGGCTGGAGTCAGGGGCGAGGACGTTGGGGTCATTGCTCCCTATCAGAAGCAAGTCAAAAGGATCAGAGGATTGTTGATGGAGCTGGATGTGACGGTCCCCAAGATCGGCAGTGTCGAAGAGTTTCAGGGACAGGAGAGAAAGATTATCATACTGTCTGCTGTCAGGTCTGGGAGGGATTTCGTGGGAGATGATGTTAAACACGCACTCGGATTCGTGGCCTCTCCTAGAAGGCTGAATGTTGCTATCACCAGAGCTAGGGCCCTGTTAATCATCCTCGGGAATCCAAACCTGCTGAAGGGAGATCCTTACTGGAGAAGTGTGATCATGTACTGTGTTAGAAACGACAGTTATACTGGATGTCATTTTGTCAGCGGAGCGGAGAGAGAGAGCATAGAATTGGGTGATGAAGAGAAAGACGAGGAGGAAGATCTCAATCTAGACGTGTAGCTCATTAGGGATATGGCAGCAGTATTTTACTTAACGTTTATCGAAGATCATGAGCGGTGAAAAATTGTTTTTTTTTGCAACTCAGAGACTGATTTTTTCCTTTCTTTTGATGATATTTCAATAGCGCTTATATGGAGTAGAATTTATTTAGTTTTTTTAGATCTCTGAGAGATGAATTGATCAACTATTTTTTTTTATTATGCTTAAGAAGTTGTACTGAAAGATTTTCTAATTTAGTTTGAGAAGAAACTGGGCATCATTATCGCCCACAATCAACTGAGCTACGGGAATATGTCTTATGCCACTTTCCTTTAAAACCCGTGAGTTCCCTCGGAGAAATCATCAACGAGCACGAATGTTCTGAATTAAGGTACAACAGAGTGTTCAAAACTTTATGTGATATACTTTTTTTTCAATCGTAGATTGTTTTTCCTGTTATCCAGCATAGAAGAAATTTATCCAAAAATATCCGTTTATTCACGATTCAATCGCCAAAATGATAAACCATTTTAAGCGTAAAAGTGATGAAAGAAAAAGGACAGATAAAACTTTTGACAATACGCATCAAAAAAACGTTATGATTCAATCTAGATAATTCAATGTCGCCTTCCTTTGTATTATTAATCGAAATAACATATTTTGTATTTTTATGCTGAGTTGAACTATTGAATTTTGAATAATAAAAATTGAAAAATCAGAATAAAAGGTGAAAGGTCCACAAAAATCGTTTCTGTTGACATAATTCCCATATTTACCTTTGCAACGAGTTATCCCATACATTTTTAGAAGAAACACAAATTTTTCGAAAGCTCTATTCATGACAATTGAAGCCCCTAACTGCGCCTGGCGATTTTTTCCTCAAGTCGAATGTGAAGGCTATTCAAGGAATTTAATCATTTTGTCTCGGACACAAATCATTCCATCGAAAAAAAATCAAGCTCTTCTAGAAACGACAAAATAGCAATCCAGAAATGTTCGTTTAATGTACTTACCCATATAACCCAAACTTATGGCACCCCCCCCCCCAAAATACAGATGTACGATGTTAGAGATAAAAATTCTTTTATTAAGCCAATCTTCATTCTTTCCTGGATTCCACATAATGAATATTAAATTAATTCATCAGGTAACAAAATCTCGACCTTTTACCTTAATTCCACACTATGCTAACAGGTTCCTGATTTTTAGCTTTCAACTTCCTCTCGATGAGGTTCTCCAAAGCTTCGCTCCTGACACCCAGTGTCTCAATCTTTTCCACAAGCTGATGATAAGGTGAAGCGGGCTGTCCTCCCATCACAACATGTCCCAGTTTGCTGTCGATTTTAGCATCGAGCCTGGCATTGCGAATGAGGTTGACGATCCAGCATTCAGCAACATCTGCTTTCATGTTGAGCTTCTCCGCGAGCATACCAATGGAGATGCACTGGTGGATCCTGCAGAAGGTCTCAAAGATCATGAGCCTTGCGTTCTCCACGAATTCATTGAGCAGAGCAATAAGGAAGAAGTCGTTGAAGACGACCGTCTGGCACTCCTGAAGTTTCTGGCGTGCGCCATCAAAATCAAAGTTCACGTAGAGATGCTCTACGAACTCTGTGATTGGATCGCGATACGTGTAAGACTCCTGTTGGATGACCCTTACAAGCTCCTTTAAAATGGAACGTCTGGAGCGGTTGACAATGACAGCAGCAGCTAAGTACCGCAGAATGTGAGGGCACATGGTCTGGATGGCGTTGAGGTAGTGGGGTCGGTGCAGAAACATTTCGATTATCAAGTCTCGGCCTTTTGCGTGGTTAAAGAACACGAAGAGACTCCAGTGGATCAACCAGGTTCGCTGCTGGAGAACTTGGAGAGAATTGCCGATCGCATTGCTGTCGATGTACTCTCGCAATTTGTTCACGTCCTCCAAAGCTGTATCCCAGTTCTGAGCGAGAATTTCGGAAGCCAACTTACCCCAGAGCACGTTCAAGTAATTCTAAAAGACGATTTTAATGCACTGTGTTAACTGGGAACTCGCATGAATTTATTTTTATGTTCAGGTCTGCAATTTAGACCTTGAACAATTCATTTTTCGTTTATGAATTTTGCAAATAAATAATATACCTTGTCTGTGGATGGCATAATGAGCATGTAGAAGTACAAATACGATGTTGTGATAGAATAGTTTCCACACTCGTATCTGTATTTGGCTAATTTCACAAGATTATCCAACATCTCAATTTGGAAGTCCAATTCTTGTGTCAAATAGTTATTCAAGGCTTTTGAATCCCTCATTTCCTCCATTTTTTTCATCGCCTTTTCGTTGTTCATAATCGATACAACAACTGATACGCTGTTCTGGAGAACTCCGAGTTCCTGCACAACTTCAGCACGACGAGACTTCAATGTCTGAAATCAATTAGAACCAGTAGAATAACAATGCCACTTTCATCAATAAATGAACCAATCCATCAATTGAAAACTAGTTAAATACCTCGGGAACTTCCACATCTGGATACAACTGCATTCTGATATCGATAGCATAATCGATCATATTGGTTTTGCTGAGAATAGCTAGCTTGGCGTGTAGCAATTCATTTTCATCATAAATCTGAAAAGTAGGTTATTACAAAATTATTAAAAATCCCATCTCAATCCCAAAAATGCAGCCCATTTTTTAGCCCATAACAATTTTAATCACACAACAAAAAAATTCAATTTTTATGACTTTATGTGACAAAATGATTATATTTGGTGGATTTCCCCTAGTCATTCCCTAGTTCCATATATTGTCCTCATTGTTTGAAATTTTTTATGGTCCTACCAATGCCCACAATGTTCACAGGAGTACAAAAGCCAACGAGAATAAAGCAAAATGTCAATGGAACATTTTTATTTAAAATTCCACTTTCCCCAAACAGATCTAACGTTTTCGTGCGAACCATTCACTCAGAAAAAATCACATCAACAACAATATTGTCTTCACAAGTCCGACTCTATCCTGACTCAAGTGTCACAATAATGCCACGTATAAACAGAAAACATTTCGAACATAATAATCCTCCCTAAAATTCAGCCACTGAGCATCCATCAGCTACACATGCCATACGCATAACCTCAACGCCACATGTTATGCCGGAACCAAAAAACTAGCTCACCTCCTTAGCCGAGAGGAACTCCAGCAGTGGAAATACCAAGTGTCGATCCAAATACTGTCCTATCTTCGATGTCAAATCAAATTTGGCCATGATTGCGGTGAAATAGTCAAAAATATGATGCTAATAACACAAACGAGGTGAGAACACCGTCAAAAGGAACCCGTCAAGGCAGCGGTCGCGATGAATCACCTGAAGTTAACAACAATCGCAATGTCCCATTCGATTAATCGAAACATCCCCAACAATGGAACCACTGTGGGGCGCCAGTAGCGCGAACTTTCGGAGGGAAAAATCATCCAAAACACAACTTGAGGAGTACATTCTTTTTCGTGGGAATAGAGATTAAAATACGTCGGTCTTAAAGGTACTGACACGTAGGTCTTTAGGAAGAGAGAAATTAAATTGATGAGTTGTTTTTTTCATGATTATGTAGCTCTACTACAAACGTCCTGTTATAAATCGTTTCTGGAAAATATTTCCTTAAAATATTATGTCGTTACCAAAGTGGCAAACTTGTAGCCAAAGTGCAACTTTCAATTGAAAAACATTATTCGCTTCGTAAACATTCACTTCTTCGAGTCAACATCTCATACCAATCGGTGTAAAAATGCATGACTCGTCAGAATTCAATATTTTCAATGCGATGCCAGAAAAATAAAAGAATGAAGGGGCAAAAAGTAGGGAAGAATATTAATTGAGGTCTACCCTTCTATTACAAAAAAAAAAATGTTTTTTTCATTTCTAGCTATGGATGAAGAAATTTTTCGCCTGTACAAATGATATATTGAATAATGTTTTGGATTCCTAATATAATTGCTTTTGCAAAAAAAAAACGAGGCAGGAATAGATCAAATTCAATGACTTTTATTTTTAAAAGAGGAATCGACAGAAATTCAAATAAACTTGAATAACATAAATAAATTAATTTAACAAGCTCCAAAAAAATCTCTCTATCATCCCAACTTTCATTTCGGATGATTCAAGGTGACGGGTCTCCCCAGTCAAGTTTGCTGTGACTGTATAGAGAAGTTTGCGTCCGCCGATGAGTTCAAACTCCATGGGGAGCAGGCAGACAGCGTCCTCCGTGAACGTTATGAGGGTCTCAACATAAAAGAAGAGCTCTTTTGCAATGAGGTGGACGTTCACTTGGAGGACGATTGGCACGAGGAAGTGCCACAGTTCGATGTTAATACCCAGTACGATACAACATCAGAGGCCCTAAACGTGTACGATTCTAAGAAATCATCGCTCCTGGAAGTAGAGAAGCTTGTCGCGCAACATCATCACGTTCTCAACCACTCCAGAATGCTCCAGGAGGAATCTCACTCCCATCAACTTGTTCACCACCAAATCCAAGGATCCTCTCTCAAGGAGAGTCTGCTCGAGTCCCAAAAGGTCAACGTCGACAATTCGTGATGAAGACGGAACGGCTTAACCCTGGGGAAACGACCATCGATGAGCAGAAGTACCTGATTCACCGGGGATACAGTCTGACGAATGAAGAGAAGCAAGAAGTCATGCAGGAAGATAACGATGACAGTGGTGCCCAGTACTTTCCCACTTGAATGCTGGAGGACGAAGAAGACCATGAGGAGGTTGAAATTACTAAGGATGAAGCTCACAATCAAGAGTTGCCTCAAGAACCGGCGCAAGCCTTCCTATAAAAGACAAAATTTCAATCAAGAAATGTTTGTTTAATGCACTTACCCATATACCCCAACCCATGGCGCGTCCCCCCTCCTCCCCAACATATTTGATGTTACAGATAAAAATTCTTTTATTAATAAAAGAATTTTTTTTATTCTTTTACAGATAAAAGAATTTTTATCTGTAAAAGAATTTTTATCTGTAACATCACGATTGGCTTAAGCCAATCGTCATTCTTTCTTGGTTTCCACATCATGAATATTAAATTAATTCATTAGGTAACAAGATCTAGACCTTTTCCCTTAATTCCACACGATGCTGATAGGTTCCTGATTTTTAGCTTTCAACTTCCTCTCAATAAGATTCTCCAGGGCTTCGCTCCTAACACTCAGTGTCTCAATCTTCTCCACAAGCTGTTGATAACGTGAAGCGGGCTGTCCTCCCATCACAACATGTCCCAGTTTGCTGTCGATTTTAGCATCGAGCCTGGCATTGCGAATGAGGTTGACGATCCAGCATTCAGCAACGTCAGCCTTCATGTTGAGCTTCTCCGCGAGCATACCGATGGAGATGCACTGGTGAATCCTGCAGAAGGTCTCAAAGATCATGAGCCTCGCGTTCTCCACGAACTCATTGAGCAGAGCAATAAGGAAGAAGTCGTTGAAGACGACCGTCTGGCACTCCTGAAGTTTCTGGCGTGCGCCAGCAAAGTCAAAGTTCACGTAGAGATGCTCTAGGAACTCTGTGATTGGATCGCGATACGTGTAAGACTCCTGCTGGATGACCTTGACGAGATCCTTCAAAATGGAACGTCTAGAGCGGTTGACAATGACAGCAGCAGCTAAGTACCGCAGAATGTGGGGGCACATGGTCTGGATGGCGTTGAGGTAGTGGGATCGGTATAGAAACATATCGATTATCAAGTCCCGGCCTTTTGCGTGGTTAAAGAACACGAAAAGACTCCAGTGGATCAACCAGGTTCGCTGCTGGAGAACTTGGAGAGAATTGCCGATGGCATTGCTGTCGATGTGCTCTCGCAATTTGTTCACGTCCTCCAAAGCTGTATCCCAGTTCTGAGCGAGAATTTCGGAAGCCAACTTACCCCAGAGCACGTTCAAGTAGTTCTAAAAGATGATTTTAATGCACTGTGTTAACTGGGAACTCGCATGAATTTATTTTTATGTCCAGGTCTGCAATTTAGACCTTGAACAATTCATTTTTCGTTTATGAATTTTGCAAATAAATAATATACCTTGTCTGTGGGTGGCATAATGAGCATGTAGAAGTACAAATACGATGTTGTGATGGAATAATTTCCACACTCGTATCTGTATTTGGCTAATTTCACAAGATTATCCAACATCTCAATTTGGAAGTCCAATTCTTGTGTCAAATAGTTATTCAAGGCTTTTGAATCCCTCATTTCCTCCATTTTTTTCATCGCCTTTTCGTTGTTCATAATCGATACAACAACTGATACGCTGTTCTGGAGAACTCCGAGTTCTTGCACAACTTCAGCACGACGAGACTTCAATGTCTGACATAAATTAAAACCATTAGAATAACAAACCCCCTCTCATCAATAAATGAACCAAGTCATCAGGCGAAAAATAATTAAATACCTCGGGAACTTCCACATCTGGATACAACTGCATTCTGATATCGATAGCATAATCGATCATATTGGTTTTGCTGAGAATAGCTAGCTTGGCGTGTAGTAATTCATTCTCATCATAAATCTGAAAAGCCGGTTATGACAAAATCCTTAGCAATCTCATTATTTTTTTCTGCCGCCCATGTTTGTGGCCCACAACAATTTCAAATGTGGAACAGAAAAATAGGGTTTTATCATTTTATCCGACTCTACCCTGATTGAAGTGTCACGATAATGCCACGTATAATCACAAAACATCTCCAACGGAGTAATCCTCTCTAAAATTCAGCTACTGAGCATCCATAAGTTGTACATGCCATACGCATAACCTCAAAGTCACATGTAACTCCGGAATCGAAAAACTAGCTCACCTCCTTAGCCGAGAGGAACTCCAGCAGTGGAAACACCAAGTGCCGGTCCAAATACTGTCCTATCTTTGATGTCAAGTCGAATTTGGCCATGATTGTGGTGAAATAGCGAAAAATATGACGCTAACCACACAAATGAAGCGGAATCGCCGTCAAAAGGAACCGGTCAAGATAAATCACCTGAAGTTAGCGACAATCGCAATGTCCCCTTCGATTAATCGAAACAACGCCAAATAATGCGACCACTGTGGGGCGCCAGTAGCGAGAACTTTCGGGGGGCAAAAATCGCCCAAAACACGACGTGAGGAGCACATTTTTTCTCTTCGTAACAGTGATTAAGATCCTTTTGAGTGATTTTTTTCGAGATAAATTACGATCTTGCGAATTGTCCATTGAATCTCTCGGGGATTCAGGAAGGTGCGAGAGGAAAATAATTGTAGGTGGTGGGTGGAACGGCCAGGCCCGTATCCACTCCAAACAAAACATGGACGCCGTGGGTATTGATACGTCGGAGCCGTCAGCAGACGATGAGCCTGTTGAATCAGCGGTGGGAATATGTCGTGTATGTTTACACGGGAACCTCATGATGAGAGATTTGTTTGGAAATGATGAGGTCGTGTCGCTCTCGAACAAGGCTATGAGCTTCGCGAGTGTCAAGGTAAGGAGGTGGGGGAGGTAGTGTTAATGGAATGTCGGTGGTTTGTCTGGAACACCTGATTCCGGATTACTTAGACATTTTTCTGAATGTTATGGTTCCACATCTCGAGATGATTGAGGTCAATGTCTTTAGGAAAAAATGATTCTTGGGACTCTTTACTCCTGTTTTTATTCGGTTGTCATGATACCTAGGTCTTTAGGAAGAGAGAAATTAATGTGAACAGAGAAAATGAGACAGGAATAGATGGAATTCAATGAATTTTGTTTTTAAACCGAAATCGACGGAAATTCAAATAAACTCGAATCGTATAAATAAATCAATTTAACAAGCCTTAAAAAAATCTCTCTATCATCCCGACCTTTATTTCAGATGATTCAAGGTGATGGTCTCCCCTGTCAAGTCTGCTGCGACTGTGCAGAGAAGCTTGAGTCCGCCTACGAGTTCAAACTCCAGGTGGAGCAGGCCGACAACGTCCTCCGTGAGCGTTACGACGGTCTCAACATAAAAGAAGAGCTCTTTTTCAATGAGGTTGAAGTTCACTTGGAGAACGATCGGCACGAGGAAGTGCCACAGCTCGATGTTGATACGCAGTACGATACAACATCAGAGGCCCTAAACGTGTCCGATTCTGAGAAATCATCGCTCCTGAAGGACCACTTGGCGCTTCTGGAAGTAGAGAAGCTTGCCGAGCAAGATCATCACGTTCTCAACCACTCCAGAATGCTCCAGGAGGAGTCTCACTCCCATCAACTTGTCCACCACCAAATCCAAGGACCCTCTCTCAAGGAAAGTCTGCTTGAGTCCCAAGAAGACTACCTCGACGATTCCTGTGACCATCAAATCATGTCCCCTGATAATGACGACACCGTGAAGACGGAAGGGCTCAACCCAGGGGAAATGACCATCGATGAGCACAATTACATGATCCAACAGGGCTACAGTCTGACGAATGAACAGGAACAGGAACTCATGCAAGAAGATAACGATGACAGTGGTTCTCAGGATTTTCCTACTTTGATGCTGGAGGACGAAGAAGACCATGAGGAGGTCGAAATCGCTCAGGATGAACCTCACAATCAAGAGTTGCATCAGCAACCGGAGCAGGAAATCCCCCAGGAACTCGATCTTAAGCCACAGGAGCCAGAATCCCTGGAGACAGAGATCGTACCTTTGATAACTAAAAGATCTCGAAAGGACTCGGACCAAAACTCTTCAGAAGACAATTACTTTGAGAATCTCAACCTGAGCAGTAGATTGAAGCAGTTCGACGAAGAAAAATCAGATAAAATATTTTTCATGTGTTACTTCTGCGACAAACAATTCGTGTCTAAAGTTATCTTGAAAGAACACATGCATTCTCATGAAGAAGTTCGCAAGACACTGTCTCTGAAGAAGACCCCGGAGAAGATTCAGAAACTCGACAGTCCCCCCGTGAAGTCCCAACCCTCGGGAAAGAAAGCCAACAAATGTCCCTATTGTGGTAAAGAGTACCTCTACGTGATCTCCTTCAACAAGCACATCAAGCAGCACGAGAAGAACGAGGATGAAATAAAACAAGAGTCAAACTTCGAGGACTCGGACTCTGAGGGTTTCGACAACACCGAGACCTTTGAGGTGATTTCCAACGAAAGACCGGAGAGTCGTAACGAGCCTGATCGTCCCATGAAGATCGAGGGAGTAGACTCGACTCAAGAGATTTTTCCTTGCGCCAAGTGTCATGAAAAATTCCCATCAAAGACAGATCTTCAACGTCACACTCTCCACCACAATCGGACAGAGGGAGAAAGATGTAACATCTGTTCCTTGGAATTCGAGTCATCAGAAAAACTGAAAGATCATTGCGCTACACACGTCATGGAGGGAGTCCTCTCCGAGCAAGATCTTCGTAACGAACTCTCCAACATCTGTACCAAAGACTACGAAGAGACGTTGCTGAATAAAATAGAATCAGATGATAAGGATTTGACGTGTCGAATCTGCTCCATGACCTTCATGTCGAAGAAACTTTTGATAAAACACATGGATTCCCACGAGCGTACCAAGTACAGATGCAAGCTTTGCAATCAAGAGTTCACGAAGAAGGAACACTTGCGGAAACACGCTGAACAGCATTCGAAGAGCAAATTCTTCAAGTGTACACAGTGCGGTAAAGTCTTCAGTAACGAACTCACACTTCGAAATCATTTGATCGCAACTAATCACAAGACAATACATCAGGGGGAGGAGTACGACCCTAATAAGAGGATAAAACGAGTAGCGGCTAAAGCTGCACAGAAGATAATAGATAAAATAAAAACCGAGGATGGTCTAGAAGATTCTGATCAGGAGGATGGTGAAGATTTCGGGGAGGACCAAAAGTCCAATGACAAATTCTCAAAGCGAACGAATCGAAGGGACTTAGAATGTGCTACATGCGGGAAGAGATGTAGCTCCAAGCAGTATCTATTGCGACACATGGAGCTGCACTTGAAGGATGAAAAACCAGATTTAAGTCAATTGAAGGCTAAGCAGAACGATCTAGGCTCGTTGCAAAGAACCTGTGGCGTTCCTTTCCCCAGGGATTTCGACGACAACTCCGATGATGACTTTGAGAGTGGCCTGGACTGGCCAATGGACACTCACGAGTGTACAACTTGCAAGAAGCGTTACAGCACGAAAAAGTCTTTACTAAGACACCAACTACTTCACGAAGAACCAAACTTTGAGTGCGACATTTGCAATGTGAAATTCTACAGAAAGGACAAGCTCAAAGCTCACTACGATAAGTGCTCTGAGAAGAATCCAGATCAAGTGAGGAAGTGCAACATCTGTGGGGACACTTTCGAGAACAACGAAATTCTGAAAGAGCATCGAGCCAAACACGTGGACGAGGGAATTCTGACAGAGGAGGACTTGAGAGAGCTGGAACCCAGTAGTGAAGATCGCAAGTCAGGGGAGAAAATAGCAAGAAAACGAAGGACTGATATTGTTGGGCTGGAGTGCACTGAATGCAACAAACAGTATACCTCCAGAAAAGGGCTGTTGAGGCACATTCAGGTACACGAGGGAAAGAAGTACCTCTGCGATATCTGTCCCAAAAAGTTCTACAGAAGAGAACATCTGAAGATTCACGTGGCCAAACACAACATGGTGAAGCCTTACAAGTGCACTAGGTGCCCCAAGAGGTTCATAAAGGAGGAGCAGCTGACTGCACACTTGACTAAGCATGAGAGACCATTTAAAAAAAACAAGGACACTGATTCCACGTCGAAGAGGTTCCTCTGCGAAATATGCTCCAAGAGTTTCACTCAGTCAACAACCCTGGTGGCTCATCTCAGAGCGCATAATGGAATAAAACCTTACGTTTGTGAGGTCTGTGCTAGGCCTTTCACGACGAATGCATATTTGAAGATGCATATGAGAACTCACACTCAGGAGAGGCCCTACAGCTGTCAGTATTGCTCGAGGGCCTTCGCCAGGGCTGACACTCTAGCTAATCATCTCACTTCTCACACTGGTGAGGCCAAGTACCACTGTAAATACTGTCCTAAGAATTTCAGGAGGCTCAAATCGTTGAAGGAGCATGTGTTTATTCACACTGGACAGAGGCCGTATGCCTGTCCTACGTGCGATCGAAGGTTTAATAATAATGGGAGCAGATATGCACATTCTAAGAGATGTAAACAGAATCTTCTGCAGAATCAGGGAAGGCAGGTGCAGGGACAGGCGCCAGGACAAGGACAAGCACAGGCCCAAATGCAAGTACAAAGTCAGGAAATTCAGACGGTTGTGATTGATAATCAAGGAGTTCAAGAGATTCACGAAGTTCAGCAGGTCCAGACTGTCCAGCAAGTGCAACAAGTTCAGCAAGTTCAACAAGTGCAAATTCAACAGCAGAATCAGGCACAAACAATCAGATTGGGTCCGGCGATGGGACCTACCATGCAAGTTGTGCAGAATAAGAATATTAAGACTATTACTATTACCAGACAGCCCGATCAGGTGGGCCATCAGGTTCTTCAGCATCAGGAAATTCTTATGCCGCTGATATTACCTCTGACAGTTACATTGACTGATGTGGATGACGAGGTAATATTACCTGAGGGGACGAAGATTTTTACGACGACGTAGTAGTAGGCTATATAGGTAGGAATGGAGAGGGAAGACAGGGTGAATAGTCGAGGTTGAATGTCACTTGGTGCCATTTTTGGGCGCGATTGAGCAGGTTGAGAAGGTTTTGAGGTATGGATGTAGATACTGCGGGCTTGGAGTTACTGATGATTGATTGGAAGACATTTCATGTTGGACTGGGTGTATGGAAAGCAACGATATTTTTTTAGAACGTCATTACTTATGTCTAGACACGCTCGGCTTGAAAATTCTTAAATATCTGTTACCAGGTCAGAAAAATGTTCACCCAGAAAGTTCGGAATTGTCTTAAATAGAACTATTATTTAATGACAACGCGTTATTCGATGAGCAATCTTTTTTGGTGAGGTTCGGAAATCACATCTCCTTGAGATCTCTATTAGAGAAGTGAGAATGATAAATTTATAGTCATCAGATTACAGTCATGGGACAGGCCTTTTCACATGAGTTTTGAGTAATGTCATATTATATTTAGTTGGACTATGGCGGCCACGTAGAGTCTATCTCAGAAGACATAATATGAAGTCATCATGAATTATGGAATAATTCCTTTTACACACACTTGGACATTTTTACTGGTTTTCCGTGGTCGACACGTCGATTGGTATTTAATGAACGGTTCACCGGACGTCAGCTTGAATGGTAGCACATTAATTGATAAATCGCTGATTGATTACCAATCAGCAGTGAGCCCTTGATCAATCAACAACTAATTATCGCGTGACATGTCATACAATTTTTGTACATCTCTATATATAAACAGTTAACAAGAATGCCAAATTAAAATTGTTACGTTTCTCCATCTTGCTACTGACTTCCGAAGAAATAAAATCACCGGACGATTTTTTTCTGAATTTCTTCGTGTGATTTACGAGATAATAACAGAATGTTATCCTATCAATTTATTGCTGAGTGGAGGAGTAAGGGGGAATTGTCAGAAACTTTTGGTTAGAAATTTTGTCAGTGGAGTGTATTTTTTAGCCACTCCTTCCTGAGAGGGTAGCAATAATTAAGAATGGAATTATCTGCTACTGGCACTCCACTACTCAATCTTCGTGCATAGGATATTAAGGGTAAATTTGTGGATCAAGTGAACATTTTTATATATGTCGACACTTTTTATCGTCAGCTTTGTGTATAATACGTTGAATAAAAAATTATTTTTTCAAGGAATATATATCGTAATATAACTGCAGATAAGTCATGAGTAGTCGTAGTCGATTTTTTGAGATAATTGGGAATTTAGTTAATGAAATTATTCGAAATTTAGTTTTGAATAATCTAGAAAAACTGAATGACGTGAAACAGGTTTTCTTATTATTCTACAGAGGTTTGACATATGGGTTTATCGGCTTCATGGAAACATTTGATTGTTTAATCAATCCATATTTCTAGATTCTGATTTCTTGTACGTTTATCTGTTCCTTTTTTGGATATTTTGCAGATAGGGATATGGAGCAAACTTTAGAATTATTAGGTAACTCCTTTCCATTTTTAATGTACATAACTGTTATAGTGTGAATAAATGAAACTTTGTAGCGTTTACATGATTTCAAATTTATTTATTATTCTACAGATTTTTTTTAAGTCTTTCATGCATCAACTTTGTCTACAGAATAATGTAGTAGTGTGTTTCGGAATGGATCCACAGTAATGCCATTAGAAAAATAGAAAATTTGGCGACCGAGTTTGTATCTAAATACAACCAACACCACAAAGCAAGTGAAATCATCGTATAATTTTGTCAACTTTTTTTTATTATTTCCATTTTATAAATTTTTCTTCCTCATTGATGGTCCAGTTCGTGGCCCCTATTATTTGTTATTCCTTGACTTGTTGCAAATACAACAACGTCCACACCGATTTTGTGAGTTTTTGCTACTGAATTTGTTTTCTCCTTCGAGAATTCAAAACAATCTAGAAAAACCGTGCCCATCCCCTCCATTCAGACCTGCGCAATGCCACTCCCCCCACTCTCGTCCAATCAGATGTTCTACAAAAATGCTCGTGAGTGTGTGTGTTGCTTAGAACAATGAAAAACACCTGTAGCTGTAAACAAAACCCTCAACACACCCCCAGATTTAGTGTCCACCCCTAACAACTCATCCGAAGACCCTAGCTCCTCCTGAGGGGCACCTTGAACACTAAAATCCAGTGTATTCCCAGACTTTCCAGTGAGCTTGACATAACGTCTCTGTCTGTCGTAGTGTAACCGTCGTGGGGGTCGCCTACAGTGCATTCCGTTCGGTGTTCCGGTGCATACAGTGTCTCGTGTTCCTCCGAAAATCGGAATCTTCCTCAACTTCTCCGACTTACGTAATGACAAGTATGTGAATTATAAAGTAAAAACGATATAAATAAGTGAAATTTTACGCTGGAATAACCTGGAAGTGAGTGAAAAGTGCTCCATTTGTGGGAACTGCGCAATCTCTAGTGGCTAAAGCGATAATTCCCCCCCCCCTTTTCCCCGTAATTAACTAATCCTTAATTATCTGATAAAATGTAACTAGTGTAGTGAAGATAATTGTTAATTGTGTATGCATTCTCTGGAGGAAAATTTGTAATAAAAATTAACGATAATGCACACTGAGAACTGCTCCTCGTCGAAGCTCGATACGTCCGAGATATCATCTGTTCAGTCCACCGTAAACAACGTCTCCATATTGGAGGAGGATCTCGCCCTCAGTTCGTCGACCCTCGGTAATTATCTGAGTAATTGTCATCATTAGTTGATCCGTTGAATTGTTTTGTCGTTTTTTTGAAACTGGTGGTAATGATGGGATTAGATTTTCTGTTTTTTTTTGCCAAGAGGTTAGGAAAGTAGCCCGCCATGTTGGATCCCTGGGGGCTCATTGCTCCCGCCTTTTAATTAGTTTCGATAAAAAATCAACTTCTGGCAAAAATGTTGGCTTGTTTTTCCCCATTCCCCATTTTTTCCATTTTTTCTTTTTGTTCAATGTTTTTTTTTTAATTTTGCGAATGTCGTCAAAACGCCCTAGAATGGCTTTGATTGATTCTGATTAAACATTATGGACTGATTTTTAATGTATTCTAATATATTGCATAGTTCTTTGGTAAATAATGAATGACTTTTCGAAGTGGATCGACTGCATTTATCGCATGCCAAGTAAAACAATTAAAAATAAAATAGATCTGGGAGGGGATCCAACAAGTACAACAAAATACTCCTTTCCATTACAAAATTACAGAAACACGAAGGAGTAGACCACTGAGAGGGAATTTGATTTTAATTTAGTAAATCGATGAATCATACAAATTTCAAACCAAAACACGTCATTAATATTCTTACAGGTGCGTCAAAAAAATGTGAAGACAGCATTGAAGAGCCCGAGTACATCCCCTACAAGTCCTCGACCCGAGTGGTTTACCTAAATGAGGACACCATGGACTGTACATACTCCGAGCCTGCGGGGACCCCTCGTACCCAGCCCACTACCGCCGACCCCACTTCCCCTGACCTCTTCAACACAGACTCCGAAACAGACTCCCCAAAGCCAAAAAACTCCTCGTTCACCCGAATCCTCTCTCAACCCAGCATCACAATATCCCCCAGGAAGCCCAGCCTCAGCGAACAGATTCTAAAGTCAGATGAATATCTCTTTAAGAGAATTAGCAAGTCTCTAACTGGAGTTCCTCCTCCTCCCTCCCACACGATATCTCAGAGTGATTGCACAGATTTTCTCACCTGTATTAAGCAAAATCGTGAATATTTCTGGGCGAATCCATTCAAAGACGAGAAAATTCTGGAGCCAGTTGTTGAATCGGTTAAGAATCCTCAGAAATGTGAAGCAAAACCTCAGATGAACCGTAGACCAGGAGGTTTACGTAATTTGACGAATGCCTTTGACGCCTGTGATGCCTCGAGCAGCTCAATATCGACGACAAGAACCTCAGACACAAACACCACAACGGATTTCATTGACACGAGTGTACAAAGCACAGCGGATCTGAGCAGAGATGTTCAGAAGAGTCTTGAGGGTAGCGAGACTACTAGCGTTATCTCCGAGAGCAATATACCAGTTGTAAAGGATGTTAGTAGTAGACGAGTAACGTTTGATGTCCCTGATGAGGAGCATCTAGCTATTTTCAAGACGATAGAGGTGAGCCATGCTAAGGCTCTACCCTGGCCCATCATTTATCAGCACAAGAGTCAAGGGATTCACTACAATAGGTGAGTGTTACCACTGTTGAATTAATTGTCTGATTTTATTTATTTCTATTTTTTCTTTAATTTACATAGTTGATTCTATCAAAATAATGTCAAGAAATTTCGAGAGATCAATCATTAATATTTTAATTTAATTTTTCAACAGAAATAGATTCATGGAGGACTTTGAGAACCTGTCCATGAGGCTGTGTCACAGGTACGTGGGTAACGAGACCCAATCAACGTGCACTCCGTGGTTCACAAAACAGCCCCCATCGAGTGTGAAGAAACGAAGCTTACTGGGTCGACGAAATCTAGGTCAGAGTCCTGGAAAACGTCTCAGTCATTTAGCAAGGAGACGGAGAACTTTCTCCTCTGCTAATCTCCAAGGAATGGCTGAGAAACGCCAGCTGGTTCTTAATGTCAAGAAACCAGGAATGAAGAAAGGAAAGAGTCCGAGGGGAAAGAGTCCTAGAGGGAAGAGTCCTAGGGGCTCAGCTAAGAAGAGATTGGCCAGGAAATTGCTGATGGAAGGACCCAGTCCGAGGAAGGCCAAACTGGAGACATCTAAACGTGCACTTTTTCAGAGTCCTCCCACTGATCGTGCTGGGCCCAGTGTCATCAGTAACTATCAACCCAGCAATCCTCAGAGGATAAAACGGGCACTGTTTCCCACTCCAAAGAAAAAGGACGATGTGATCGTGGGAGGAGAGGATAGAAAGGGAGAAGAGACGAAGAAGAGGAAGAACGACGAGGAACTAGAGGGACCAAAGAGCAAGTGGGCGAGGAGCATGAGTTTCGACTATTCACATGTGGATAATTCGAAGGACTCGCACACTCAGATCAGTGAAATGAGTGATATTAATCGAAGGGTATGTAAATTTGTGTTTGTTGTTGATTTACAAATATTGGCATTTGGATGGGTTGATCCGATGTCATAATTATATTGATATCGTTGGCTTCTGAATTATATTCTTGTGATTTTCTGTTGCAGAAACTATTGTTCGCAGTTTCTGATGCACTCCGAGGTAAAGGAGTATCGGTAGGGCATCCAAAATTTAAACAATACGCTGGGCAGCTAGCTAGAATTGTTAAAAAATACATGCCAGACTTGCAGAACAGAAATATACCGAAGAAGCCTGGCAGTACAACGGACCGGATGCTTAAGCTGGCTAAAACCTACGTGCCACTCGTCATGGAGCCAATTGCGCCCAGTTAGTCAAAAAAATTTAATTAAATTAATTATTGATGAATTATTGGTGAATTATCAGTGACATGAGCACTCTGACGTTGATTCGCAGTGACGAATCACTGATTTTACTATTTAACTATTAAATGATTTGACAATTAAGTGTTGAAACGTGGACAGGAGTGATGGATAAGTGGAATGAGTCCAAGAATTTGATATAAGCGTACGCTGTGTTACTAGTGCATAAATTTTCAATTTTTCGCATGCACATGTGACTTATTTTTCATTGATTAAAGGGTTAAGTGCGTGAAGGAAAATTCTAACTACTGGAGGAAGGCTTACAAGAAAAAGTCAACAGAACTCTGTTTTACTTCTTCGAATTATCCAAGTGCTTAGATATTTCCTTCCGAAAACATTCGTTATTTCAGATGAATGCATGACCTAAAAAAAATTGACATCGAAAACAACTTTTAATTGAACATGCATTTGAACAATTCCACTATATGTTTTTATAGTGGCTGGAAAAGTATTAAAGACTATTGTTGACACATACCAAAATTAGCTGACATGTTTTGCTGAGCTTCCTAGATGTCAAAAAATTTTATGAACTGAGAAGAAAATATTTTTTAGTGCCGCATTGCATACATCGCGTGCTATGTGTATAATTATTTAGGGAGAATCTGAGCCCGAATCATTCAGAGTTTATACTCCCTCGAGGAAGTTTATAAGAGTTTTCCGTGTAGCACACGATTACGAAACTCATGCCTTGAAAATTTCGAAGACCAAAATATTTAGCGCTAAATAAAATAGAGTAAATCCATACGATGGATTTTCATTCTCAATGCTAAATTATTTTAATACTAAAATTGCGCTTAAATTGCCTCCCTCTTTCTATGTAATGTTGTGCGCTTGATAACTTTCGAGCTATGAATTTGTTAATACCAGTAAATATGTACTTCTCAACAAACGTTCTCAGTATGAAATCGTTCGGACTCATTTCCTTATCATTTACAACTTCCCTAGTGAAATAATTGGTTGCAAATCCGAGACTGTCTAAAAGACTTTATAACAATTCGGTAATGAATTTTACGTGTGACTGTTACCTTCCTACTGGCGCTTCGAAATAGTTATAACAATAATTTAATTCTAGAAGGAAAAAAAAAAGCAAAAATCATAAAAAAAATAATACATAATTAAACGGGGATGGATTATATTATTTAAGGCTATTTTTATTAGCAATAAAATAGTATATTTTCCAACTTATAAATAAACAATGAAAAGACGCTACTTTGGAAAAAATAATATAAAATTGTTTATAATCATTAATGTTTCCTTGTTACATTTTATTTTCAGTTAACCATCTGTTTCTCGTCGCTACTAATAAAAATTCGAGTTTTTCTCCATTCACTTCTCTTTGCATCTGTGGAGAAATGACTTAAGGCTTCTTATCAGCGATAATATAGCAATTATAGTTCTATCACTTATCCTTTGCAACTTATAAACAAATGAGACGTCACTTCGGAGAGGAATAAATTGTGGAAATTTTTATATTCTACTTAAGCTTTGTTTATACTTCTCAAACAAAGCAAAAATTTAATGTACACTCTCAGGAATGGGACTCTTCATCTTACATTTGTAATTATTAACGAGTTATCTCCTCGTCCAAAGTAACGAGTTAGTAGAAAATATAAAAGGATCGATTTACAGTACACAAAGTTGCAACATTTTAGTGCATTTTCGAAGTGTTTACACGTTAGTATTTTCATCTCTCTTTCTCTCTCTCTCCCTCTCGTTTAAGAACATGCGACGATTATTTTTAAGAAAATCTCAGTTGACGTGGTAATTACGTAATTATCACAGGAACCAATAATTCTAGGTAATAAAGACTTTTGAAATTTCGCCCTTGAATTGACTTGTTCCTGAGATAATTCCATGGATAACTCATTGAAATAATGAAGTTCTACTTGGATATACCACTGAATATCTGCTTCACTAATGAAATTAGGAAAACAGATGAACAGGTGTAAATCAAAGAAAACGTTTGTAAGAGCACAGAGATGAAATTTAAGAAATGGTATAAAAGGATATAAACTGAAATAAAAGAAAATAAATAAGAAAATTCGAAAGTCGTGAGAAAATATGAACAAATTGTTTGCATTAGGTGGACCATTTGTCTCATTCGTCGGATTTACCACCAACTCTGGCAATAACCTCATCCAAGATTTGTGTGAGCTCTTTGATCTCTTTCGTCTTCTGTTCTACTATTTCAGTCAGAGAGTTGCTCTTTAGCTCCTCCTTCCTCAGCATTGCTCGTAGTTTTACCATTTCTGATTCGTGCTGTTTGCGAATTGCGTCCAGATCTTGATTTGCCCTGAAAGAAAATAGATTGAATTATTAAAAATGATTGAATAATGAATTTTATAAGTTTTGTTGCGGGATATAAAAATATGAACTGCGTTTAATTACTGGGTGATGTAATTGAGAGAGCTTCCATCATTTAATAAATATGCGTCGAGTGCCTTGATTGAAACTAGACCATAGCACCACTAGGAATTAATTAAGTGATGATTCATACCATCTGGCATTACTGAACTCACGAGTGAAGTGCTAAAGCCATTCGAGGTGAGAAATTATTTGCAGAGACGTCGTAATGAAACTATAGCGTTAATGAGTTCTTTCGGGCGAAATTACTAAGCAAATATTTTACTATCCCTTCCATCAGTTGCAGGGAAATCCCTTTCCAATTTTATATATTTCTAAAACTAATAAATTAGTATGAAAGAAAAGTGCCGTCCGTGAGGGGTTACCCGGAATCCCCTCAGTATTACGAGTATTGCGTGACCTTCGCCGAGTTGCTCTATGCCTTGAAAATATTTCCACCCCTCAAAACCAGACCGACTTTCAATCATTTCCTCACTCCACTTCTCTCCTCAAAATAGAAACAAAGCTGCTATCAGTCAATCAATCCTCGCCCCCCCCCGCGAATTACCCTAAATTTCAAACTGCAATCAATAAAGTACCAGTAACTTACTTTCCAAGCAGCGCAGCAACATGATCCGTTCCCATCTATTCTTCAACCCAATTATCTACTGACTTTCTTTTTTTTTATTTATCAAAGATAATGAAGCACACCTTACAATTTGTAACGAATGGTCCCCCTCGATAAGAGATTAAAACCGATATCAATATCCTTTGACCTTCGGCGAGTCCATTCATACTTTGGAACTAATCTCACCGCCAAAAACTTTTAAGTAAATTTTCAAATTCAGTCTATCAATCGCCCTCGATCCCTAAAACCCAATAAAACTCAAATAACTTACTTTTCAAGTCGTGCGGCAGCATGACTCTTGATCTGTTCATATCTGTTCTCCAACGCCTTAATAATCTCAACATTTTCCGCAACGCTCTCCTTCAGTGCGCTCTCATTATTCTTCAGCGTATTCACAACGATCTTCAGCCTCTCATACTTGGCATGAACATCATTGAAAGCCGCCTCACTAGCCATGAGGTGATCCTTGGTCTCCTGCAATTCCGCCATCAGTGCCCCCTTCTCACCATCCAAACTCTTCTTATCCCGTTCCCTCTCAGCCACCAGCCGACTTATCGACTTTTCATACTCATCGACAACGACATTAATCTGATTCTTATTCTTAATTTCCTGCGTCAACTGCTTCTGCAGTTGATTAACAGTCTCATTGAACGACTCCCTCTGTTTCTCCGCTTCTTTCCTCTCCCTCTCTTTTTCAACCTTCTCCTTCTCCAACTGCTCCTCGAGCTGAAGAACGGTGGACCTCACCAACTCCAACTCCTTCGCCATCGCTGAGTCAACGACTGGCACTGGTTCAGGTGTCTTCTCCACAACCTCGATCTTCTCTACCACCTCCTGGTGCTTCTGAATAGCTGCAGCCGGCATTGGACTGTAGAACAAAAGTCTATCGATAGCAGCAATAGCAGGATTCCTCTTCGGGGTTGTGATATTGGCAAGAGCTTCTGAATTTTTGTCCCCGTTTCTCTCGTCGTGGGGTGGACTAGCTGTATTCCCCTGTGGCAACATACTCACATTCGAAACCAGGGGATCAAACTTTATGAACAATGATTCTCTCAGTCTGTTAACCGATGATGTTGCTGATGTCTGGGATTCGAAGAAATCGAAGGTCGATGGATCCTTGAATAATTCGTTGGAATTTGCTGACGCAGGATTGTCGTTAGCCTCTGAGAGCCTGAGGGAGGCATTAATTATCTCGTGGGCGATTGTCTCAGCCTCCAGGCGAAGCTGCTCGAAGTCCCCTGATGGCTCCTCAGGTTTATGGCTCGTTGAGTTCTGGTCGTTGTCAGTGTGTGCTGTTGGATGCTGTTTATCTTCGGTTTCTGAGGACTGGAATTCGTTCGAGGGTGATAGGCAGTTGAGACCTGTGCTCTGACGCTTTGGTTGGAAGTTCACGTAGTCTGAGGGGGTGGGAATTGGGGATGTGGCTCGGGGGTGAGTCTCAGTGCTCTGCCGCTTGGGTTTGAAGGCCTCGTACTGTTCGGACTCTGGGACGTCTAGGATATCGGTGTCTTGAAACGTTATTGTTTTTTCAAGCTCCTCGGGGTCCGATGTGTCCTCGAGAGGTGCCTCTGAGACTCTGGAGGAGTCTTTGGCCTCTTGGGATGGACCTGAAGCTTCGATTGTCTCCTGGGTCGAGGCTAGGAGGACTTCTGTCGACTGCTCTGTTGGAACAAGGGATGGAGACTCGTTAGAGCTCTCTAATGCTTTTTGACTCTCAACGAAGGTCGGCTCAGCGACGGAGATGCCGTTGCCAGAGGTATCAGGTATCTTCAGAGACGTTGAGGTTTCCTGTTTGGGTTCTGACACATTTGGTTCGACCTCTCGATTAAGTTCATCTGATTGCGGTTGAGGCGAGACACTTCTTGTTGGATCCTGCTCGGGAAAGGATTCTTGGAATTCCCCGCTAGACTTCAGGGCAATACTTGGAAGAGTCGGAAGAGACGGCCCGTCAGAATTAAAAGTGGCGTCATTGACCTTGATCTCCTGATAGGTCGAATCAGCAATCGATGATACGGCGACTGTTTGATTTAGGTCGGGAGTATTTTGATCTTTAGGTTCTGGTGAAAGTACCTCGGGCGTCAATTGATACGATGTTGTGGATTCTTCAGGGTTCACGTGGTCATTTGGAACTGTTATTGTCACGTTTGGGTTGGCTTCTGGTGGGGCTTCGTGGGTGGTCGGTTGTTCGGTGGGATTCAGTGGTGAGAAACGTCCGGAGAGATCTTGAGAACTTGTTCCGTTGAGGTCGGTATGGGCCGCATCGTTGGGTAGATCGACGGTTCCGTTGAGGATTGGCTCGTCTGAGGCTGAGGAAAATGATGCGTCTGCGATAGATTGGTCCTCGGTGAGTGTGTCCTCGAGGCGAATACCTGCACAGGCTGAGACGAGATCGTCGATGCTGGATACCTCGGGATTCGAGTAGGAAATGTCTGCACAGGCCGGACTCGTGAGGATGGAGGAGACTGTGGACGCGAGACTCTGGCAACTACTCGCTGACGAGATGGTGGGTGTCTCGGGAGTGTATGTTACTGCGTCGGCAAATTCACGAGTAAACTTTACATTGACCTCGTGCTCCGGCAGCTTCGAGGAGTCATTGATGATAGTCTGGAATGGAGAAGATTAAGGATTATTTAATCGTCTTTCAATTTAATGAGATAGAAAGTATTTAGAGTCTAAGGTATTTGAACAAAAAAACAGTGTGTGCCAAATTTTTCATGACAAATATTTTATCTTTGAATGAACTTTCATCAGATGATCACTATTGACTTTAAAGAATTAATTGGTATTTATTTTATCAGTAATTACAAATTACTGTATTTTTTTAAATTTAATATTGATCACTAAATACTTCAAATATCAACGCTCAAATGGTCTTTGGTATCGCAGAATGGTCAAGACCACTCGCACGTCCTTGAAAATGAAAACGACTCGCAAAAACTGTACCGGTGGCTCTGGTGAATTCGAGGTTGAATTATTCGCCGAATGCCGGTGCAACAATCGATTGATATACTCCATAATTGACAAAAAAAACTAATGAACTGAGGGAAGAGATTAACGAATATCAAAGGTGTTCACGCGCGGCAAAACAACGAAGAACTGGGTTATTTCGATCGCTAAAAAATCATCAGCTGACGCGTTAAAACGTCGTTTTGAATTTGCTACATTGCGCAACCACTGAGTAGACCGTGAGCTGATGTCTAATTATAAAGATCAGGTCTGAAGAACAGTTGATCAAAGAAATCCCGGCATTCAGTTGCGTGTCGATTGTGCGGGTGAGTATTACACACGCAAACCATTTTTCTCAACGTTCTTCTCGTCTTTTCAAAGTTTTTCTGAGTGATTCTTGAGGACTCTGACAAAATAATATGTTGATTAAATTCATGAGCAGAGGTATTACATAATCAGGGAGTTATCCTGGTGGATGTTAATCGCTCGAGAAGATCGATTAATCTAAAAGAACTCCGAAAAAACCCATAAATTTTGTTTTCTAATCCACCGCGGGCCCTTTTGTTTCCAAGATGTTTTTTCAGTTGGCGAAATGACGGAAAGAAGTTCGGTGAAATTAGGTAACAATATATTCAGCGAAGTTAAGGCCTCCGTGTCTTATCTTTCAAACGTGAGTATTTTCTTCTTTGATAATCTGAAACGTTATTCAATTACTGTTCACTTTTCCATGGCCGTCGAATAGTAAAAAACTATAATTATATAATTAAAAAACGTTGAAAAAAATTTAATATTTTTGAAGCGCAATATTGTATAATATTGAGAAATGAATCCACTCGCAAAAAAATCCTCGTTAATAAACCGCAGGATCTGATGGCTGTCAGGTCATCATTGCAACCAATAACCAATCGTTGCCATATCATTAGTGACTGTTATAAATAACCACTTGGAATTTTCCCTCCTATCTTATTTTCTAATCTTCATTAAAAATTCTCTGCAAACGTTCAGTTTTTTGCACTTCTTGAATTGGACACCTGTGCTGTTTGGGTGCGAATGGGGATGTATGAAATTGAATGGAAACGGTAATACATTTCTACCTATAAACGCGGAAAAATAATGGCGATGGCGTTTACAGATAATCCGGCAAGAACTTACGAACAAACGAAACCCATATGTCTCTATAAATTTTTACAACTGTGCTTTCTCCTGTCGTTATTATTTGTTATTTACGAATCTACTTCACTGACTCCACAATGCGATGATCTACTTGATAACGTAGTTTCATAAGGATAAATTAATAATTAAAAAAGGAAACACAAAATGTTGATATGGACGTCAAGATTACGTTTCGCCATAACGAGTAACGGGAATTTATAATTTTTCGTGTTTTTCTTGGTCAATTTATTAAACAAATTTGACAACGGGCGGATTTTCGAAACCGCCGACGGTCCTAGAATATCCTTATGATCAAAACGTTTCTTCCTCTCAACCAACAACTCACATCCCGAACCGTTCCAAAAAAAACTCCATGTCAATTTTGAATTTCACTCGTGTCCCACTGGGGCTTGACAAAGAAAAGGTCTCAACGCAATCGCCTAACAATGCTCTTCTGTCAGAGCCCATTCAACCTCAAGACTGTCAACGCACTGACACATCACGTCACACCGCATGTAAATAAACACACGTGTCAGGTGAATCTCCCATCGCTCTGAAATCGTACCTTGATTATGATATTCCCCATGGTCTTCAGCACTTTGCTACTCAACTGACACTATGAGAATGTTCTTGGGTTTGAGGAGCCAGAAACCTCGACGACCCATACCCAAATTCGAGGGAGTGGGGGTAATGACCCAGGACAATTGTCAAATTGCCGGCAATATATACGAGTTTTTCCTAATGACATTGTGATGATGATCCTGGATCGGTACCCCAACTCCCTCTAATCCCAGCATTTCTAGAGTATCTCATACGCAAAAACATTCTCAATATGCCCCGACTTTATCCCTACGAAACCATTTTCCAAACTCCTAACTTGCTTTATATTTATCTCGGAAGCGCATCCGCCTAGAATGGAGCCAATGCACCCTATCTTAAAAATATGCTTTAATACCCAGCCTAAACTCCAAAAGGAGAACAAACCAGCTTCGCTTGAACATAAACACCTCGGCTAAGCAAACAGTGTGAAACAGTTCAACAAAAGATCAAACAAGAAACGGGCTACAGACAAACCAGTGAAACATGAAAAACCGATTTCACAATTTTTTAACGAGGTCATTAACTCGAGGTGAGTCTGTCCAGGAGGCAATGTGATGAGATATAATTTTGTACAGAGGGAAAAACAAAGTTCTTGACCGGATAACGTCGTCAAGATGTTTCGTGGATGGAGAAATGGAAGGGAAGTCCCAGTATTATTCACATGGTCTCCAAGTATTTATCGCCAAAGACCTAAATCATGATTAAATATATCCAAGAATGCTTTTCACATTTGACCAAATTTCCTGCTAAACAGCAGTTTCTTCCTGGAGGCTTTTGACTTTCAAGGTAATTGCATTTCCAGAAACACATTGGCAGTCGACTTTTTACTTCGATAATATGTGTTGTCGGGGTCTACTCTTTGCTGTTAGTCAGTGACACCGGAAATGAGAAGTTCGTAAAACCCTTCATTGCCTCCTAAAAGCAACATCACAAAATGTTTGTCGTAACTATTGAAATGTGTAAGTGAACAGCTTATCTCAATACGTTGCGCAATATCTCATGACGTATATGTAGAACACAGTTTTTTGAAGGATAAAAAATCTATTGTATTTGTTATAAATGCATAAAGAACCTCCTTTTCGCACGCACAGCCAACAGATTCTCTCATTTAACCCCCTGCCGAGCGCACTGTTTGAGAGGGCGGCAGGGGCAATGTCGTTACTTTTGTGTTCAAAGTGAATTTTGAGAGCACGTAATGACATTTTACTCAGTATTCGGAACCAATAATAGTTCAAATAAAATAGAGAGAACTAACTTAACTTAAGAAATGAGGTTTTATTCCTAATTGATTTATCGATAGACCAAGAGCCCCGAATTAGGACCCGTCATATAAAACTCATTTGAGGGAGGAGGAGACGTGAGAAATATCCTTTTCAAGACATGAGTCCCCAAATAATGACCGAATGGGTCCGCCTGGGGCATTAGCGACGGTCAAAGCTTCATTACACCATTGATTGAGCGAGACTATTCCGGGCTTATTCGGTAAGTCGGAACTGTATGGGATTTTGGGGGTATTTAGGACATTATGGGTTCTTTATGAATGGGAAGGGGGAATGGTGGGGGTATACACTAATACAGTAAGCCGTATCAGCGTCAAATCTAGAGGAAGGTATCATACAAATTGTTGCTTAATATTGTTCTGAAATTTTTGAACTCATAAGGCCCTGGAGTAGCTCTGGAAGAAAATGAATGATGATCGTGTTCATGGAATTATTATTATTTTTAAGCCAACTCCATTGCAGAGAATATGTAAAGAATTTTCTGATCTTTCAATCAGTTGATTAACAGTGATACATTAATTTTTAATTACTCCGTTCTCCATATGACTGATCTGAAAACTAACGTGGGCTGTAGCATCGAAAGGAACTGAACGAGGTGAAGTGTTTATCGTTGAAAAAAATGTTCAATGCAGTAAAATGGAATGCGTGTTCTCTTGAAAAAATCATACACGATTCTTAGATTCCACGAAATCGTGTGACTAGGTTCTATTCGTCAGTACTGAAGTAGTTAGGCAGGACATAATTTAAAAAACATGGAAAGTTGATTTTCACAATTCGTTGAAGATACCATTGCCCCGGGAACTGACGATTCCACGAAAAACTGTTGAAAGATAATTTTGTGGTACATATCAGATGCAAAGAAGATCTCCAGGCATTTCGAAAAACTTATTTTTCTCACCAAACCGCAAAAATTGAATGAAATATTACAAGCTGACACTTCAGTCCAGAACAATGTGGGACGTTTCTTCTAATTAGCATCGAACAGTCTCATTCTCCATATTACATCGAAGGACGGGGAGATCTCGTTCTGCAATGTCCACTGTTCTCGCCTGAAACTTTATAAGGAAGCGTCCGTGACAAACGAAGACCAGAGTGAGTCATTGCCATCAGCAAAGAAGCCCTGCCCAATTACCGAACAGAACGAGGTGAACTAATTCTCCATGACTTTCGTTCCAATTTTCCTTGGGTTGTCAATGAACGACACTAAATATTCATTACTCCTTAATTCGTCGTTGACAATTGTCAAGAATGAGTGGAGAGTACTTCCATGGAGAAGTGCAATCCTCAGGGTTTCTAATATTAGAAGAGTCGATCGGCTCTCGCCCACATTTACAAAACACATACGAATGTGACTGAACACAAGTACAGTCGAGCCCACAGATTGTAACACAGGACAAATGTCTTCTAACACTCACCTCCTTTTAATGTTCAAAACATTTGAAGAAACTGCGAGAGTTGAGTTGAAAGGGGCTGAGGCCAAATGTTGAGAGGCCTTTGGGAGATTTTTAATTTTTTTTTCTTGTGAAAGTTATTTAGGCAAGGGGATTCCTCGGTGACGGAATCATTGTTCACGGGGCTTCGTACAACACTTGTATTGCCGCAACGCGCACTGTACTATCGGTACACCGCGCACGCTCTTGGAAACGGTGGGGTTTTCGTGGACGTGCATGAGGAATTCAGAGGGGGTATCACCAACTATGGTAGTATAGTTTTGTGGGAGGTGGGGAGGCTCTTTTGAAAGGAAACTGGGGAGAGTGGCGTCATCTGAAGGACGCCTGTTGATGCCTCGGGGTATTGAAGGAAGTGATTAGGGGGGGCTGATACCGACCAGGGTTCTGAGAAAAAAATTGACAAGTCACCGGAGAAAGAGGCTACAGCCCTTACTGGTTGTCCCGACGTGACAGCCGGTCTCGATCAACCCTTTTTTGATTTTATTATGACATATGCTGTCAGTTCTTTGAGAAATACGTCTACAGCAAGAGCAGAAAACTTGAAGAAATTTAATTACGATTCTTATTAAATTTGTTTCTAAATGGAAGCTTTTTTTCTTTTCATTGGGATAGTCAAGCAAAAAAAACTGTAAGAATCCGTTTCATTTTTTTTACGAGTAGTGTTGAACGAACTCATCGAAAGCCTTTCTTGATAATCTTCTTGTCTTCGAAACTGGTTTCAAGCCATTATTTCTAGTCATTGATTCCAATTATTTGATTAGTGCACTGTTACCGTCTTTTCCCGGATTCAATTCGTTCATGTATGATGTAATAGATAACTGGTGTTAAACTCTGAAACCAAAGCATTTACACTGCATTTTCCCAATCAGTAAACTGGAATAATTGCTTGTGTCTTCATATAGCGTGGCTATATTTGCTTAGAAATTAGCAATGTGTTTCTGAATGCCCATTTGTCACGTTATTCCATTCAATTAGCTGAAGTTTTCTATCATCGTGGTTTGAATTTGTAAAAAAACCAACAGTATTTCCCGGAAAATGAAATTCTGAAAAAAATAAAATGAACTGTCAATTGTTGATAGCATAACAGAACTTTAAATAGAACAATCAGAAAGCTTCGACTCGGTAGCAAAAAGCACGAGTCATTTCAGATTAGAAATCCACAGACTCTGGTTACCGCCAATTACACACCCGAGATCCGTGCAGCATATCAACAAGGATTGCCTAATAAGAATTCACTCCCAATGATTTGTTTTGTACTCGGGCGCATTTCTCAAGGTCAATACCCTCCCAGTAGATGCCGATAAGTCGAACTGTTCAGTATTCCTCATCCAAAAAGTCAACCGAAAATCCCCCGACATGAATGTATTTTTACAGTGCTCCAGGACGACGATCTCGTTTTATTTATAGAGAATACATATGCAAGACAGTTAAAGTCTGTCAGGCGGTGGATGGAAGAGAGTAAAAGTCATACTTGAAGGGTCGAGGGATCCAAGGGAACGGGTATGCAATGAAATAACGAAATACGCGACCATAACTGCCTAAAATGCTGGCAAAGGGGTAGAGGAGATGACGAAGAGGCAGAAGATGGAGGAGGTGGAGGACGACGACGGGTTTGGAGTGTGATGACACGTCTGGAAACAAAGATGAATAAAAATAGAGGGAATAAAAATAATGAAAAAAAATGAAACTGCACAAGAAATATGGGGAAGAAAATGAATCAGCCGAATTCTCGAGGAAATTTTTGTTAAATATCTCTGAATGTGACGGAGATGTAGCAATTTTCACACGAATTTTTTTGGAGAGCCTTCATAAACATTTCATTATATTATCTAGTGGATTACATATGCTGCAGAAATGGAGCTTAAGATAAATTGAATGGAAGAGAGAGAAGAAGAGAATATTCTTGACATTTCTATATCTTTCGGCAAACGCTTCAATTTTGGTGAATTTTAACTCACTTCGACGCTTCTAAATAATTCTTGAAGGTCAGACTGAATTGACAGAATTAATGATCTCAATTATTTGATCCTTAATATTATCTCGACACAAAAAATTCTGGGGACAGATTTAATTTACTTCAAACTTCGGAAAAATGCCTGCGAATTCACGCCAAATTTGGAAGGTTTCACTCTGCCAATGTCAAGATGTTGACGATTAATAATGTTTAAAAAAATAAATATTGAGGGACAGAATGGTTTCATTGTCAGTATCAGTATCTTCCAAATCAATCCTGGGATTTAAATCAGATGTTCACTGATTACATGTTACTTCAGTCCCTCTAATTTAGCACCATGTAATTACTGCACTATTTTATTTATTTGGGGGTTAATGAATCATTTACCTTTTTTCCTGGAGACATAGTAGGTGCCGAATTGTGCAGAGATGCTGTGATTTCCCTCAAAATCACTCTGGTTCCTTCTCTAATTCCCACAGGACTTTTGCTCAGTCTCGTTGGACTCGACATGCTCAAACGAAACGTTCACTTTGTTTATGTTAACGTGAATGTAGTACAGGTTTCACTGAAAATCGCAACGTTTTTCACGAGTGAAAACAGCGGATAAGATTCACGACGCTGGGAGAGCGATTTTCTCCAACGGCTTTCTGGGGTTTCGTCACTTGACAACTTGAATGCAAAACAAATGAACCAATCAGAGAGCTGGAGTTTTTGTGATGGCTGAAGCCGGGGATTTTGTGGCGCTGAAAGGCACTTCTGAGCAGTCGGTAGGGTAGAATGGCGGGCGAGAAATTCATAAAAGTTGTTGGAGGTGGAAATTGATTATAAAGAACAGAAGAAAAAACGAAAATGATGAATGAAAAGTTAACAGCAGGCATGTGTATGTGTTTTTTGGATAAAATATTCAGAGGTTCCCAGGAACGGCAGGACAATGAACACTTTAAGAAGTTTATCAAAAAATGATAAATAAGTCCTATGATTTCATTAGCAAGATAATAATAATAACTCGCAATTGTGAAGATTAATTTAGGTGAATTTAGAAGTTATAAAATAACAAATATATTTTTTTTTCATTTTTATTGTCAATCGCATCTTACAAATTGTATGTATAAATTCCATCATCTCTCATTATCCTCACTCGTTATTCCCAACTCGGTAATGGGTAATTTGTTACTATAACTGATAATTTCACTCTCAACAATTCGATGGGACACTCATTAAAGTCAATATATATTCATATTCAATTCCCCTATATTCATTCTCACACTTATTACGAAAAAATAACATAGGATTATGTACACTCTCGATGATTACCATTTACCCATGAACAATCACGGAATTTATTAAATGCCAATAATGAATATTTTAATATAAAAGAAAATACTATGTACAACACTCATTCCTTATTCAATAGATAAAAAAAGTATGAGGAGCACTTTGTTTAAGGCACTAAATTACTAGTTGATATTCTGATGATTTTATTTTATTTTTTTCATGAAGTGAAGTCCGAAGGAATGACGCCCTAACGTGTGGGTTGATCACAGAACAGTGTAGTGAAAACTTTCTCCTTATTTCTTTTTCCTATTTCGCAGTCTCTGTCTTGAACTATTGGTTGTACTGATTTCACAGAAAGCCCTAAAAATTCTTGGCTTATTTTGCTCATAAAAATTTTTCAATTCATTTCTAAACTCCACTCCGTCGAGAATTATCTACCCACTGACAATATTTTTAATAATTCATAACTAACGAAGAGATCAAAAAAGATCTACATTCGAGTCCATAATCCTCCCCCTCCCATTGCATCAAGCAATGATAAACAATCCCAGTAAACATAATGGAATCCGGATATCTCCAAAGGCCTCGGCACCTCGTATTCCCTCTCAAACACCTCAATAATAATATAATAATAATATTTATATCACTGTTAAGAGTCTTCTTAAAGTCACGATGCCTCACAAAAAACCTATTAACCATGGCAGTGTTAAAAATGTTATTGACTGCGTAAAAGAGTCATCGAAAACGTTTATAAGGCACTAAAGGGGCAATAGATTACTCGAAAAATTGAAAAAAAAATCAATAGCGAAGTGGTGAAGCGTATGTAATCACTACATGTCTCTTTCAACAAGAAATCCTTCCCGTAATGGGTGACTTTAAGAACAAGAATGATGTATATTTTTTTATGGATGAGTTCTTCAGTCATAAAATAATTATTTCTCGACATTTTCCTTAAAAAGTCCTCTATTTTCAGGTAAATGTCAGAAGTGTTCTCATCCCTAAGAAATCTCTCTTGGAATGATGGAAACGTTGTTCATTATCCCTATAATTCTATCTGCAATGGACAAATTTCCAAACCACTAGTTATTTACAATTATGAAATACCACTTATGACAAGGAAGAAAAAATTATTGAATCAAGATTTTGTTAAATTCACGGATAAATAATGTTGATTCAAGAATTCAAGACAGATATTTCCAGATATTTCGTATTCGGAGAATCAAGGAGAATCAAGGAGATAAAATAATATTTCATGTAAAATCAGTCAATGGCTGACAGCATTTTCTTGGAAATTGACCTCTATCTTTTCTGATTTTAAGGTGCAAACAATGCAATATTTCCCAATTTTTTCGACAACTCACTCTAAAGATATTTTTTTTTCATTTTTTTCTTTAATCCCCAGCTGACCATAATACCATATTCACAAAAAATTAGAACAATTTAGAAGTGCATAGTAATTTTTTAGGGTATTTTACCCAAATTGATGGATTCTCAGACCAAAAAATTAAAAATAAAATACATTCCAAAGAAAGCTCTACTAATGTAACGGTTCAAAGAACGTCTTAATTATAAGAGTTACTAAAAGTGTAAGATAAATAAATAAATATGTAAAAACGGTTGTCGAAAAAAAAAACTAAACGGAATTGCGAGATAGTTTGTTTAGCATTCCAATCATAGAAAACTTCGAGGTCGATTTCCAGTCTCATTCGACATGGAATATCTCATATTATTTGATCTATGTAACTGTAGAAAGCAAATTATATATTTCCGGCAAAGGACTTTCGTATTTTACATTCATGAAAATATCCTCCTGATTCACGTTTTTCCCTGCGCACTTAACCACTTCCTTACTGAATAACAATCGAACCCTCAATGGCCCTCAGACACTCACCCAACAGTCTCAATTACGTATAAGGTTCAAGTTGTGGAGGTAATCTAGGTGGTGTCGGTGAGTTTTTTTGGCTGCTGGAAGGTGGTGTGAGGATGCCACTCTGATCAGGACTGTTTGTATCAAGACTGGTAGAATCTAAAGAATCTATTGAATGGCACTCCAAATCTTTGTGCCTCTGCTGTGCTTTCTCAAGCATTGCAAGATCCACCACGTGGGTCTGGATCCGGTGGGACTCGTCCAAAACGATATTGGGAACCGTTGCCCTCAGTCCAGAGCCTGCGTGAGACTCCACAGGGGGAACTGTTGATCTTGAGAGAATGTGGGGGTCTTCCTCAGCAATGATGTGGGCGAAAGCACTGAGCCATTTGGCGCAGGGGGCCAACTGTTCCCAGGAGAGAGTCGAGACCCTTAAGGCGCACTCTCGACCCTGAGTGTGGTACACAGCAGCGGCTGCCATGTGGGAATAAGGGAATTTCAAACTCCCTTCGTCGAGGGTCGCCAGGTCCAGGAGCTGGGCTGCCTGGGCAAATTGAAGACCACTGTACTGGGGATAGATGAAGGCGTGGGGTCGGGACCAATCGCCTGATTCCATCTGCATGTAGACATTCAACCAGCCTGGTGGGGTCACTGGGGACAAGTTCCATCCAAGACCCTTCAGGATTATCAACTCCTTTCCTAGGATCTCTTCCTCGGTACAGGCACCGTCAGTTACGTAGGCGAATTCGGCGATTTTTGGAGGATAAATTTCTTCAACCTAGAAGGTGTTCAACAGTTTATTTAGTATTGGTTTCTTTCTATGATTATGGTTTAGAGTCAATATAAACTCTTGGAAAAACTTGTTGAAATGTCCTGGATAGTCTACTAGAAGTTTTTAAAATTTTTGTCTAATTATTTTAGAATTATATGTGAAACAATTTTTTGTTGAATTAGTCTCTTGTCAATCTTTACTGAAATGCCTCAATATTGTCGTCCAATGAAATTTAATGGAACCGCTCTATTTGATTATATGGTTTACCACTTCACTGCAGAAATGATCTCCGAGTTATTTTTGGACTATCAAGACTGAGTGGGTTTAGGAGAATTCCGCGGGGACACGTTTTTTGTGGGGAATTTTGTCAGTCGCAATAATTATCAGTTGGCGAATTTAGGTACATCTACTGGATTGTGATGTATTTGGAAAATAATGGGAATCTTCGTTCGAGAAGCCTCATTCTTTTCAATTGCATCTTGAAATGGAAATTTGGGTTATGAGGTCATTTTTTCCCAGTGGTGTGCACTTAGAAGAAGGAATATCGTGAAGAACATTCTAATCATTTTCCATTCGTAGAAGACGATAAATCATAAATATCTGGGAAACGAGTGAGTTTCGCAAAATTTATGAAGAGCTTTTAAGGAGGAGGGAGGGATTTTTTTTCTACCTTTTTTGTAGAGGATTTCTTATCTGTGAAAAATGTCGTTTGATAAAGTCTCCTAAGTTCATTCGTAAGGTATAAAAAAATGTACATGTCATTCTTGAAGCTATCTCATCTCACACTGTCATGATTACAGAGCTATCGATTTTTTAAATGCTAGTGAATTTTAAAATGATCCGTCATTTCAATAATTTTAATGCTTTTCATTTAACCTTTAAAATTCTAAAAATAAAATGAAATAAAACAGGTACATTTCCACAAATTTCCCTAAACCTCTCATTCCTCAGCATGAACTTTCTCCCAAAAATATTTCACTGTTAACGGTTGGTCCCCAGCTTCACAAGGGATTTTTTAATTATAATTCCATTAACAAACCGAATGTCTAATTGAATTCGAAATTTTATGATTGTTCCATTTTTCGCTTGAACAATGAAATAACTTCTCAATCACTAGAAAGCTAAGATTTGAGTCCCAACAAGGAAAATATCTCAAACAAGCTCCTAAAAACAGTTAAAATATCAAATTAAAAATGAGCAATTACCTTAGCAGCAATAAATAAACAGGTGATGCCAATGAGTTGTAGTTGACTTTTTGGTACATTAGAGTGTGTGGTCAGATACCTATCGATGTAATCCATCGCCAGGTAATAAGTCTCCCTGTGTAATTTATAAACCTCGCAGACTTCGATGAGCCAATCCAGAAGAATAGCCCTCATTCTGGGCTGCAACGTTGGATGCCTTTGGAACATCTGCGAGTCCCTCTGGGTAAGTGTCTTCTGATCTCCCAGACACATCATCGACCACACCTGGGAGCCATCGGCCCATGGAAGCGAAGGAAGAGGACTTGGCTTGCTGGAGGAGCTGGACGAGGCTGAGGGAGTCAGAAAACACGTGGACGTTCGCAATTCTGACCAGGTAGACGGCTCACGCTCTTGGAGCGGAGAGGACGAATGATTCTGTGGGGTCTTTGGGGTCTCCGTAATACGTATTCCATGACATTGCAACCCTGCTGCTATTTTCGTTGGTGGATAGATGTTCTCAGCATCTTCCGATGGCTCTGTACTCTTGCGTTTACGTTTCAGGGGTTGGGGTTTCATTCCCTGGGGTGTGAATGGATGATTTTCCTGTAGACTGATTAAAACCACAAAGGAGAACATTAAGACACGAAATCGTATATTAAACTATTATTTTTTCAACCTTTACTTTGCATTTGCTGCACCCATGTTCAGGTTTTTGTAATAAATTAAGAAAAAAATGACTTGTACTTGAGCTGTGGGAATTAGTGAAAAAGTTGATGAATTGTAATATTGAAAATCATCCTGTTGCTCAGGGGAGAGATTCGCGATAAGACTGATGAACAAAAAATTGATTGCAACTGTTGGTTATTGAGATACTATCGAAAACTATTCCACCCTGGAAAACCTGTTCTCGACCCGCCCCCTCCAGTCCCACGCCACGATAGTTCCAAAAATGATGTCTACCCTCTCTGAAAATTTCCTGACTTTCCAATGAAACAGTTCCCAATATTGTATTCCCTAAGAATTAGAGGATATCAGCAAAAAGTTGCAGTAAATCGCAAAAATAAATCTCCTTATGCCATACTTGTATCCACGAGGCGCCAAGCCTTCCACCGTATTCCCAGAAATTCCAGAAAATTTATGGCCCCCCAGGCACCTCCCAGTGGCCCTCCCAATCACTTTAGCGATTTCCCAAAAAAAAAATAAATTAAAAATCATGAAAAAACTCCTGGGAAAAGCTTGAACAACTGCCCGAGAAAAGTGTTCTCAAAGCGTGCACGCCCTGTCCCACGAGAACAGGTTAGAGGACAAAATTTTTTTCCCATCGAAAAACTCAAAATAATCCTTCTCCAATTCCTTCAACGAACCCACAGTACTTTACTCGAAGGATAATGCAAGTCCAATGAGCCCAATAAATCCCGAAAAAATTCTACAAAATTAAATCTCCCAAGAAGATTGAATCCGACTCACCTAGTTTGCGGCATCTTGATGCTGTTTGTGATGACGTGTGCTCTCTTTCCCAAAAAAATTCACCAAAAAAATCCAAATCTTCTCAGAGTCCTTCGGTAACACTCCCCCAATGTCTCCGAACGTATCAGTAACAATAAAACCCTTGAATTGAATAAATGCGAGGGGATAAATGAGGAGAGCGATGCTTGGGTCTCTCACTCAATCGCCATAATGCTCCCTCTGACCGCCGACCCAGCCGACCGTTTTTTCGTCGCCCAAAAGCCTTTGAAAAAATGGCGAAAAAATTTTTTCAAATTTTTTCCCAACCTCGAAATATCATTAAAATAAAATGGACAATTTTTAAAAATTATTCATTCATCAATTAACACTATAAAATTGGAAAAATGCGGGAGTTGATGAGTGGAGCGCGGGAGACTAGCGCGCGAAACTATGACCAACCCCTCTGGTAATCCGGTACTGTCACGCCCTCTGTACACACAACATAACCTCGAAGAAAACTCGAGTTTTTCCGGTTTTCCGGGGCTAAACGAAGTCTCTAATAATTGCCTCAACTATCCACCCTTCAATCCACCAATTTTTGCGAGTACAAGGGCTTCAATAATGCACCAACAGCAGCAACAATCACAGCGGTCTCAGCGTCCCGACGCCACCGCGTTTCCAATATTTTTCCCCGATTTTTCCGGGCACAAATCCTCGGAAAACACTTGCAAAGTGTCTACGGATATTCCCAGATATCCTAGGCACAAGTTGGGTTCGATTTTCGTTGATTTTTTCACACAAATTGTTCACAATTTGGGAGGGAAAAATTCACGCGCGCACTGTCCAACTCGCTGGGTCAATCGCCTCGATATTTCCTCAATTCTATCACTTTTTCGTTTTATTTTTTTATACAGTCACTCACTGGGGGCTCGATGGCGTTTTAAAAATGTTTTAGACACGTGAAAAGTCGTGATAAAGGGAAAATTGTCGGTTAAAATGCGGGAAAGTCCGTAGCGTTTCGCGGGAAGACTAGTGCGAGAGTCACCGGTTGTTGCATTTGTGGCGCTCCGACTGGTGGATGAACTCAATTCCCATTGGCTGGAGGGGATGGGACAGCTGGCGCTCAGCTGATCAGGTGTAACATGGATGCACTCATACTGGTGCAGCCAATGGTGGATCTACAGGTTGTGTGAGAGTGTAGTGAGGGTTGGGAGCACGCGGGAAGTGTACGCGCGTAAATCCGACCCCCCCAGCCAGTCACAGAGGCTTTGGGAGGGATGCAAGGATATCTTGCCACGTATTTTTCGGCTAACGTGTGTACGGTCATTATGATGTACGTGTGCGATTACTTGTTGCCTTGCTGAGTATTGGAGGGGCTTAGAAGCTTGGGCTTTTCCACCGGCTTTGATTTTTTTCACAATGTTCAAATTTTGTTGGATTATTTTGACGAATTGTTGTGATAGCAAATGCCCATTTCATCGGTTTGATAACAGTTGGGAAATTATGGACAGTTGGGGGGGGGGGAGGGGATTTTGGAGGGAAGGGACTAGGGTCAGGAGGGGAATGGCTTTGAGGGCGTTATTTCAGGAGTTGTTTTGGAAATAAAGATTTGGGGAAGAGTTTGTTGTCAATTGAGTTGTGAATGCAAAAATTTTTGACCGAGGCATATGGAACAATTTATGTTGACAATATATATATGTATGTATATCTGAAAGTATATTGAATTGACCCAATTCATCAGAGATAAATATGTAAAATGGGCTTCATATATTTAAAAATATATTTTTGAAATTTGGAGAACATGGGGGATTGGCCCAAATGATACCAATTTTTTATAAATTTTTTATGTCGGAAGCTGAGGTTGAAAAGACAATAAAATGCGTTTATTTAAATTTTAAAAACAATTTTTTTGCATGTACTGATGGTTTACTATTTCTTTGAGCTTATTGATAAAGACGGAATTTCGTTGTGGGAATCGTCGGTGTTATTTGGAGCATTTAAAATATTAGAACCCCGATAGAAAACATGAATTGAGTTTTAATGAGAGCAACGGTTTGAAAGTTGTTGGGTGTCTAGAGGGGAGATAAAAATCATTTTGGAGAAAATGACGATAAGTTTTTTTAGCTGCGATGATGATAAGCGCATGCGTTCACTCGAAGTTTGTTTTTTTGTTTACCAGTATTTTAATTTTATGAGAATGTTATGGTGGAAAATGGACCTTTAATTAAAGACTAGGATTCGTAGAAAAAAAAAATCCAAAGAGAGAAATAGTCACCTATCTGATTTTTTTTTTGCATTAAAATTATGATTTCCCTCGAGGAAATGTTCTTCAACAAAAAATTGTTCGACGACATATATTCAACTTATGTTTATATCGAGATTAATGTTTATTAAATAAAAAATAATTTTTTTCCACTGGAAATCAATGTGCAGTAGAGTTAGGCAAAATCTCCGCTAAACGCCAATTACCAGTACCCTCAATTAGTGCTTAATTTTTCTATACATATAAACTTGTACGCTGTCATTTGCATCAACATTAGTGTACCTTATCTTTTATTTTTTTGTTGCAACGTACGACGACCCAATGAATCATTTATTGCCCGTTTTCCTGAAATCCCTTCAGACGCCCTTAATTACCCGTTCGAGACACCCCTACGCAGGTATTTTAGTACTGTATTTTCCCCAATGTAATCCCAGGGATTTCGCAACAATAAAATTCAAGTCGATGAACAATTAGGGGGCAATCCCCGCGGGATAAGAGACAGAATTTTTTTTTTCGTGCAAATCGAAATTCGTAGAATTCTCCACCGAACTCTATGTGAATAGTAGAACAATTATGCAGGGCCTAAATAGCCTGATTAAAGCGTGCTCATCCCCTTGCACCCCCAAGGTAGCCAAGAAGGATTATCCCTCGCCAAAATTAACCCTGGACCCGCTGTGGACGTTAGAATCTCTTTAAAGGAATTTACATTTACATAACGATCTTTTATAATACAACTCATCAAATTTATTAGAGCTGTCTTCCACAGAAAAAATAAATTATTGTTGCCAAATGTCCATTAACTTCACAGAAGTATTTATTTCTTCAAAATTGTATGTCTCCGGTCTAATCACTATCAAGGGGGACCGGGTTAAGTTTAAATTACGATAATCATATTACTTTCGAAGAGGAGTATTTTCTATGTGATCCTGAATGAACCCTATTAATAACTATTTATCGTTTCTAAATTTCTGATTTTCTTGAGGGAAGAACTTCGATGAATTATTTAATGCTCAGAATTATTTCAGGAGTTCACTGAAAGTTATAATTGACATCATCATGTTCTAGAGCAATATAATTAACGCAATTTAAGCCTAATCAGAATTGTCAGGGAGTTAGTCGATTTCAGAAATGGAGGGTTGAAGAAATAAATATATCCCTGACCTAAATAAATATTTTGCAAAAATAAATTTTTTCTCAGTGTGGAATTGAAAATTAATCCAAAATTGCCAGAATTAGAAAAAACTCTATTTCAACTGACAGATGAGACAAAAGAATTAATTGTATCAGGAATTAAGAGTGTAGTGTGCAGTATCAGACAATAATTACTACTCCAGTTATTAATATTTCATCTGTTCTATTTCCCCCGTTTCGCAAAAATTGCAGTCTTTTGCGGACTGCGATATTTTGTCCATTGTCATCACCCTATTTACCGATGGAATTCAATCGATGAGGCAATAAAAGTGCTGACTCCATGAGTTAGCTGGTCGTTATTGTTCTTTACTTCCTATTCTTTCTTCCATCGTTTTTTAAATTAATTCGCCTGAAATTCTTATCTGACGAAATTTTCGGGAGATGAACTTGTTGTTGTAGATCAAATATTATTGCGATAATTTATTGGCGCTTGAAATAGGCTTTTGGATGCTGAGGGTGTTTAGTCAGGGTACTGGATAGATACTCTTGAATCTTCACCGATTTTTGAAGCAATCATGCAGGTGAATATTGGGTATCGAAGGCATCTGCAACTGATTAAAGAGGTTTCTACTATAGAGTTCGCTACGTGTAGATGCCCTGTCGGTAGAGGGGTTCCGCTTGTAGTCCGCAGAGGTCGCTACTTAGCTCCAGGTTGTGGCGTTGGCCATTACCAGCAGCAAGCCCGCCGACTGTTTTACCGACGCAACCTCATCAGCGCCGCCAGCGCAAACAGGAGCTGTTGCGGGGGGGCTCCGTTTGTACTTTCTCAACTGTACAAATGATGAACTGTAGAGAGAATTTTCAAACGTTGAGAGCACCGGTGTGCAGGGATTCAACTATCGAGACAAAAATGTGGCTGTACAAGTGGACCCAGCGCCACATGTACAGCTTACCTTTTTATCTCGACAGTTGAATCCCTGCACACCGGTGCTCTCAACGTTTGAAAATTCTCTCTACAGTTCATCATTTGTACAGGTGAGAAAGTACAAACGGAGCCCCCCCGGAGCTTGTCCCTAAGCGCGACGACAACTGAGTTGTCGGGCACTGGAAACAGTTCGTGATCCCTAGAGCAAGCATCTTTTTGTATTTCAAAGTTTCTAAGTTTATAATAAAGACTATTTGTGGTTAATTAATGATTATCAGTGATGTCTAATCCCGATTCGATTTCCCGCACGAATCAACTTCAGCAACCCACCAGGTTAACCGTAGAAAAACATGATATATAAGTGCAAACTTATGCACATCATTGACCTGTACTTGGGGGGGGGGAGGGACTGCACGCACCGTCGGTCAAACAGAGGGCGCTAGATTATTTATTGAAAAATAAATGAGAATCTAATAAAACATTTAAAATGCAGTACAACTAGGGACATGCCTCTTACAAACGATAGAATTAGTTCATTTTGCGAAAAGCCATCACCCTTCGGCTATCTACATACGAATCTGTAAACTATTAATGTCATCAGATCCCTACATTGTCGACTCCTCCCCCACCTCTCGACACTTGGAAGTTCATCGACATCATTCCTCTGGTGTACGGGTCAGCGTTGATGTCTCTCCTTTCTGTACCTTATCTTCAACATTGTCCTCACCAATTCCCCTCTCTCACGCACACGTGCATCCTCTCATGAACCTGTGTGGGTGAGAATGTGCCCGGTGGCACGAACGCTGTCAAAAATTCCAAAATCATCAATCACCCACTTGCCCTTCCACTCCCTCCCCCGTTCACCAGGTATCAACGATCATTGAAAGGACTTCAAGATTAACTCAACTCCATTCTCCTAGACTTAAATAACAGGTAAATCAAAAGGTTTTTTAATGGAACAAAATAATTTCTTTTTCTGCAGTTCAGTTCGATTTTTAATAACAATAAGAAGGTGAATCCAAAGTGGGTGGATTCATTTGAAAATATTTGTGAATGAATTGTCGCGAGTTATAAAAATGTGACATTAATAATGACAATTTCATTTTATATTTTATTGAGACCATAAATTTTATCGTCACATGTGAAAATCACGAAAGACATGAATACAAATAAGTCATTGGTGCCCTTTGAGTAATTCTTGCATCTCGATAAACTCAGAATTCCAATTTGCAATAAAATTTTCTCAATATCAATAATTCATCCCGGTGACAATGCAACTGCTCTTTGTCCGCCTGTCACCTGTTGGTCTGGCCACCTCGGGGATAGTCCCACACTCATGAATAAATCGACCAAATAAACCAATGAAAAGGGCCACAGGCGAAAAAAAACCGAAAGAATAATCGTGAGAACCGGTAGAAACGACCGGTAGTTTCGTAGTTACCGATTGGGAGAACCCACTCGGTGATCATCACCCGGGTGCCCCCAGGTGGAGAACCCCTGGTTTGTCGCAGGGTCGGGTGATTAATCCCCCTTCTAGACCTCCAAAATGTCCAGGAAATCTTATAATTTCAACCATCCCCTCGAGTCCCCATTGCTATTTTCTCCCTCACTCCCAGTTTCTCCAATTGTGTCATTAGATGATTTTCTAATTAAAAAAATGAACATTAGCATAACAAAAATATGGCGTCAGGTAATTTATTCAATATTTCCATTCATTTTCGAGAATTCAGCGATCGGGAATTTCTATTACTGAAGGAAATGGAAGGAATGGGAATTTTGAAGAATTCTATTGGTGATATGGAGAACTCCAGAGGAAGATTTCGACAACAGATTTTGAAGATAAGTGGGGGCGCAGAGGTAGGCGACATCGGCCCTGGTTTACTGGAAATCGTCAGTGGTCCGGGGCCATTAAACGCGTTTTATGTGTCTTGCAATTTGATCCTGCATCGCTCGGTGCAACGATCAGAGAGTAATTTACGCGAATTCCTGGGCATCGTGCGGTCCTCTCTGCAGGTGGGCCATACACGCATTTAGCTGTGAGTGTTGCGACAAGAGCTGGGGGGATAAGACGAGTAAAATTTTCACAATTCTTGTGGATGATACGGCGATCGGTGGAGGCTGCGCGATCCCGATCGATACGGGGTTAGAACGTTTTGCGACGCACGATCTATTGCGGAGGTAATCGATACTGATATTGGTGGGATTGGGTAGTGGTGGGGTTTTTCGGGTTTTCGGCGGACGGCAGCAACGGGGGAAAGAATTACGGGAGAGGCCATTGGTCTTTGGGTGAGTAGAGATCGGGGTATTTAATGAAAATGTTTTGAGAATTGTCTGGAGATTGGAAATCTGTCGGAATATTCTACTGTCATTTTGAGGGATTGGAGTTGATTGTGGAATTGATTGTTCGGTTGTGAGAATTTTATTGGTCGATACTCGAAGACGGAGAAGGGTAAGCGATTAAATTTTGGTGATATTTTTTTTTTGACAGAAAAAATCAAGTTTGTCAGGGGGTTTCATTGATGCGGTTGTTAATTTTTAAATGAATATAATTTTACAGGGACTGTCAGTTATTCCCACTTGAGATACATTTGATTGAGAGTAATAGAACTTCACTGGAATTGTCGTTCCTTCCATTTTTGGCAATAATGGGAATATTTAATTTATTTGTGATTCGCAGTGGTAATTCCCAGTATTTTTTTTTAGCTAAGCACAAGCCTGACGGTTATAACGGAGTGAAGGACTTCATTTTCACCGAATTCCTTCAAAAATTAGGGTCCCAGATTCGATTTTTTGCTGACCCCTTTTTGGTCCCCTGTTTGCCAATACTACAGTAATTCACAGGTATACACAGGTGGAATTATTATTTGGAAATTCTTCTACACAAATTTATGTGCTCGTCTCCTATACGAGTGACGACACGGCATAACTCCAAAACTTATTTGCATACTATTTTGCAAATATGTGTGGAATGAAGCGATTCATGAAAATTCATTAAGAGAGCACTTCTATAGGGGACTTCAAGGTCTTGAAAAGGCATTTCAAAATGATAATTAGTAGGAACTTTCCCAATATTCGCCCGCTCTTTATCAATCTATCCAGACATAATTTATGCGAAACTAGTGTTTCCTTTCACTCCATCGGTATTTTCATTTTCAGGGTAAATGGTTGATTGAAGTGTGATGCAGGGCGTTATGCCGGTGAAAACAAAATCGAGAGTCACTGAAAATATGGGGGTATCTACTGGTCTCGTTGATGATCGTGCTAAGCAGGTGTTGAGGGAGGCTGTTGATGCTGTTGTCAACAGTTTTGCGAAGCATACTCAAGGATATGGTCGTGGTAAGTCTTCATAATCATTAATTATTCCCTGAGTTGTATCTACTAATTTAATTACACCAATGAAAATATATGCGTCTTTGTGTGTTTAGTGAATGTTGTAGAAGCTCTCCAAGAATTTTGGCAAATGAAGCAGAGCAGAGGCACAGAATTGCGAAATGGAGCCCTTGTTATTTACGAATCTGTACCAGGTGCAAGTCCTCCCTACGTCTGCTACGTCACCCTCCCCGGAGGTTCGTGCTTTGGAAGTTTTCAGAATTGTCCGACAAAGGCAGAGGCCAGAAGATCAGCCGCCAAGATCGCACTGATGAATTCAGTGTTTAATGAACATCCTTCTAGAAAAATTACTGATGATTTCATTGAGAAGGCAGTAGCTGAGGCCAGGGCTAGTTTCAATAAACCCGCATCGAGTTCTAATGGAGTTAATGGACAAGCACAGGTGATTCTTAAAGTTAGTTCTTGACGATTGACGGTACAATAATATTTTGAAGAAAGTCCTCTCATTATTATCATCAATATTATCCTCATAATTTTGTCAACGTCAAAAAGGTTGAATTGAAGTTAATAATATATTGCAAGATTTTTAATTCATAAGGCAATCTAGTGTATTTGCTACATCATTCTATTAAATTGCTAATGAGAATGAACTTTTTGTTGCTAATTCTATTGAAAAATTCCCCGATGGCGTACAAATAAATAAGTACAATTTTTTTCTCATTTCAGGGAAGTGGAGACGAAAAAGAAGACCCAAACACAGGAATCGGTGCATTCCGCTTCATGCTGGAGTGCAACAGAGGCAGAACGATGCTAGAATTCCAGGAATTGATGACTGTTTTTCAACTGCTTCATTGGAATGGCTCGCTGAAGGCTATGAGGGAGAGACAGTGCAGCAGACAAGAAGTCGTTGCTCATTACAGTCACCGAGCATTGGACGACGATATGCGCAGTCAAATGGCACTCGACTGGGTAGCTAGGGAACACGAGGGTGGTGGAGGTGTTGTTGCTATGGAGTTGGGACTCGCTGAGAGAGAGCTGGAGACTGCTCGACTCGCTGGCCGCGAGTTGAGATTTCCCAAGGAGAAAAAGGATATTCTTATGCTTGCTCATGCCCAAGTTTGCCCGCAGTAATTTCATCGTTCTATTCGATCGCAAAAAGTGATAAAAACGCATAAATTCATTAGATTACTAATCACGCTTAGAAATATTTGTGAAGAATTTTCTAGCTTGTTTAGGGCATCTTCATTGAATATCCAACATTCTTAATCGTTAATTGTATATAACACCAGGCATAGCATCGGGGGCTGCAAATATCCTGGATCATCCACTAAATTAACTGTACTTTTGTATTGGGCATTGGCAGCATAATTTGTCTGTGAAGTTGATGAACGTATGCCTAACTTGTCCAAGTGATATTTTCAGCAGCATGTTTATGCTATTTTTAATATTTTTTCTGATATCGTCCCTGATTTTCGAGGAGATTCTAGTAATTAGGTAATTATTATAAATGCAAAAAAAAATAGAGCAAAGCCTATATTATTAATGAATTTTACTTCTCTGGCATTTGTTTATCCAACGTAAACGTGAGAAGAAATTAAATTAAATTTGTACTATTACAGTCTTCTTCAGGGAAGACATTGAAGAAATTTAAAAGTCCCGGGATTCGGTGGTCATGACTTTGAAAGTCCTGTTTCCCCGCCATTAGTAACCCTGTTGGGAAGTGATGGAATGTAATGAACTGAAGTAGATATTCTCCGTTAAAAATTTTGTGTTTACGTCAAAAGTAAGTCATTCTATGAGATAATCTCATTCGCCTTATTCTCCTGGAAGCCCTTCATATCGAGAACTGTACCATTGGTCTAGATGTGGGAATGAATTTCTTCTGTTTCATTATATCCCAGCCCTTCATCATCGAATTTCTCGATTATCTTCTAGTAATTAAGAATCTTAGATGTTAGCCAAAATCAAGATATGGAATATTGTAAATGAAGCTTTCAACTGTAATCAAAACATCCACGCAACAAGCGATAAGTTGATTGAGGACAAAGTTTATTTCAGATTTATGTTTAATCTCTCGGAAGGAAATACCTGTTTTACTGCAATTTTTTTGACAACAAAAATGGTCTCCCGGTGCTGTCAATGTACTCATTAAATTATTAGGTATTTAAAAAAAATCACGATGAAAGTTTCCATTAAACGGGAACCGAACTCAGTTATTTGATTGTATACCACGCTTGGAAACAAAAAGGCCCCGTCCGTGAGGGGTTAAAAGATGTAAAAAAACAATGAATTCACTCCCCTCGCGATGGCTATGTGATAAATGTCTAGTGTAATATCATTCTTCCAGTTAACGTATTATTCTACTGCCAAACGTAATCGCACGTGATAAATACTATGTATATTATTTTTCGATGGACCAATTAATGATTGAATTGATTTCCAGACCAGAAAAAAAGGGACAGAAAAGCGAAAATTGTCCCATTAAATAAGAGAATATCTGCGTAACTGTAATTCGAATGAGTTCGACTATAAAATAGACTATAGTTTATAACATTTTTTATGGTTAAATATTTTATTATTAAACATTAACAATTTACCGCAATGTTTTTTGCTGTTGTGTGTTTATTAACATTCGAGTTTTCACACCGTCGTCCTTGTGGCATCCACTTCGTCTTTTTCTTGGAGTGGATGCTCCAGAATTTTATCTATTATTCCGAATTCTTTGGCATCCACGGGCGACATGAATTTATCTCGTTCCATACTATTTTCTGTTGGGGAGAAAATGGCCATCATAATAATTTATGAAAATTTGGGGAAAGCTGGAGTTTGGATAACAACATTAGGAATTTTTTTTTTAAGCAGAAAAACTTTTACAAGAAAGATTTCAAGATTCATTTAATTCATTAGTAGTACCCTCCACTAAATAAAATTCAACTTCTCAATTAAAATCGAGATGATTTTAAACATTAATACAATTTTTAATTAATACAATGCAGGGAATAATTTTTTTCATTGAAAAAAAAAACTCATCTTTGAATTAATCGCTTGAAATAATTAATAATGAACTGTTTACCTATCCTAAGCAGTTCAAGTCCGGTGTGTTTGACATAAAGTTGATTGATCTGTTTCTTAAGCTTCAAAATCTCCTCTGCCTGTATCTGAATGTCGGTAGCCTGTCCTTGGACTCCACCAGACGGCTGGTGTATCATAATCCTAGCATTGGGCAATGAATGGCGCATTCCAGGGGCCCCAGCAGCCAGCAGTAAACTCGCCATCGAGCACGCTTGTCCAACGCACCACGTTGCTACTGGTGGCAGTACGTACTGCATTGTATCATAAATTCCAAGTCCTGCTGTTACACTACCTCCAGGAGAATTTATGTACAGATGAATGGGCTTTTTACTGCTTTCTGATTGCAGGAACAAAAGTTGAGCGACTACTAACGATGATATATCGTCTGTTATCTGAAATTTACGAATCACTTTGATTCTTTCTCCCGAAATTTCGTGCGTCGAAGTATTTTTTAGACTTCTTTCTTTCAATTATGTTGATCTCCTAAGCATCGCCAAATAAATATCAATATTTGCATCAACTCGAATAACAAAACTCACTGGTCCCATGAGGCAAATAATTCTCTCCTTCAGAAGTCTCGAATAAATGTCATAAGCCCTCTCACCCCGACCCGTTTGCTCCACAACGATCGGAACAAGGTTTAAATTCCTTGCGACAAGATGCCGATGTCCCTGAAAGATTAAATTGAGGTTAACTTCAACTCTCATCCTTTTAGAATGCAAACACCAACTTACCGGAGATTTCAGTAAATTGCAGAATCTTCTAATCAACATGTTGATCTCCCCAAATTAATCTGTCACTCTAATTCAATAGTTCCACTTCACCTTTTCTTCTTCTTCGTCAGCTGATTGACAGTAGAAAACAACCCAATGCAATCAGCTCCGATATCTTTCAATAACAATCCACTTTATGAAGAAGAAACACAACCTGAGAACTGAGAACTGTAAATATCAACATAAGTGACGTCTCACAAGTCGTTCCTCAATCTGATCAATTGTTTTCTGTTCCCATTCAATTGAATTTACTGCCCTGGAAATTTCACTCGTAGTTTATTTTCATCAACTGTGCTGCCTCTCTCTGGCATCTGTTCTCCAATGAATATCTACATATGGTATATATGAATGTCACGTGGGTCTCGGCCTTTTGGTGGAATTCGCTGTATTGTGGACTCCGGCTCTGCGTTTATTCGCAGGGTTTCGGAGTTTTCAGTGTTTTACACAATAAAAACGTTGCGTCAACAATCAGAACTAAACCCGGTGGATCGTGTGATCATTTTGGTGAGAGTTTAAGTCATCGTCGAGTGATTAAAGACGCGTTTGTCGAGATATTGACCATTCAGGACTGAAGAGGTTAGTTTTTAGAGGCACTACATCGAGATGGTTCAAATGTTATGGCATATTTGGGTTTTCTGTCTTATAAACATGTCAAGACCCAGAAGAACTATATATTTCATTTGTATATTCCTGCATCGTTCAAATTCTCCTGAATCATTCCCTGAACAAATGCTCAGCTGTGAAAAATGTTACGCTGGTTTGAGTCATTGGCTGCATTTTACAACTTTGGTACAAAGAATTATTTTATTCCAGAGAACAATAACAATGCAATCATTGGTAAGAAGCGTGCATAGAGGAGCTGCCCTCCTCTTTCCGAAGCTGTCAGCCCTAGAACATGTTCACACGTCTGTGTCTAAGCCCCGAGGGTTTCACTCAATGAGTAAAACCATCGCTGCACAGACGACTTCGGCCAAAAACGTCGAGAATTACTTCTTAACTGGGCTATTGAGACCTATTCAACCCTTCATCAACCTCACCTGTGGCTTGAAGTACAAAGTACGTCTAAAACTTCGTTGCAATGACTGCTTCTTCTTCTGGGACAAGGGACGATTGACAGTTCGGTGTCATACTCACCCCAGGCACAAGCAGGCGCAAATTCTCAAGCCAGAGAAGAAAACCTGGATTTTAACTTCTGTATCACAGACGAAGAAGAGACTGTGGTAATTTTTTAAGGTTTATTACACTGTGTATATAATATCGAATAAAATACAAACGTTAGTTTATTGAGAGTCACTATTGCTGGTCGTCACTTCACGAGAACCTTTGGATGATATCGGATGAAATTTTTTTGTTGATTTTTTTTTTGCGAGTGATTTTCGAACGTTTTTGGGGAGAGGCAGGGCGTAGTAAATTATCGAATTTGTGTTATCATTCTTGAAACATGTCTTTTGCCAAATAGTCTCCTGGCGATTTGGAGAATTTGTCCAGACCTAGAACAATTGAGTTTGTGTATTGACATCTCCTGAACGACATCTGGGCCGCGATAGCTATTCGATCATATCCAGTTATTGGGATGTTGGGGAGACAAAGTCGAAGAAGTTTGATAACATTTCATTATTTTGGGCATATTTCAGTGAATAATTCCGCTATAATGTACTTTTTTGAATAAATGATATTCAATGGACATTGTTTTATATAAAAAAATGAATTATTACTTTCTTGCAGTATTCAGCCCACGAGGCTAACAAATTGTGTTCTCCATCGGTTCGAAAGGTCTTGAACTTATCGAATTGTTTCATAGCCATCCTGAATTGACCTCGCACCATGTAAAAATAAGCCCTCAATAGAGTATATCTAGAAATCAGGTGAAATGAGAAATTTCCTCCTATCCTTGCAACTTCATTTCAATCTCTTACCTGAAGATACAGACTTTTATGAATCTCTTGATCTTTCCAGCTATCTTGAACTGTCGTTCTATCTCTAACAACGTATCTCTCATTGCTTTCGAGTTTCGACTATCCTTCTTGTGCACTGAACAGTAGCAATGTAAAATTGATATTTATATTTTAAAGTTAAATTCCATTCCCATGGAACCAGTAGAAAAGTTACTACCGTAATAAATGATGAGTCCCTCCAGATTTTTTAAAGCAGTTACTCCAGTCAGCACATTCAGTTCATGGATTGAGTAATTGATGGAGACTCGCCTCTGTTTCCAGATAATAGCTCGTTCCCAGTCACCCATCCTCACACACCTAGATGTAAGCAGTAATGACTCACCTTGTTAAACGGAAGAATTTATATTTCATTTACCAAAGCCACATGGACGTGAAGAATCTTTTCTTTGCTTCGGGATCATTCAAATGAAGTTCAGGCTCTCCCTCTCTCTGATAAAATTTCTCGCACTCGTTAAAATGAGTTATGGTAATCCCACAGTCCAGTTGCAGATCAATACAGAAAGCGTAGTACCATAAACGACCGGATTGATCGATGATAGAATTAGATATTGATTCTAAAGGAGCAAATTACAAGTTTGTGTCATAAAAACCTCTAAGGCCATCTTAAACAAAATCTGTTAATATTCCCTTTAGCAAATTCTATTGTTATATGACGTGGAGTCTCTACTTTTGAAGAGTTAAATATTTAAATTGAAACCAATACCTCCCATAGTCATATCTACTACGCTGATCAGAGAAATAATTGCATCGTTAATGTTCAAATTTTAATTGAAACTGTCGTACCTAACTCTCCCATCAATGACACGATTTTCTCGATTTTCTTTTCAACCATCAGTGACTGTATTATTCTTGGAAAAATCATCAATTCTTGTCTCACGGATTTAACAGTTCTTGCCAATCTCATAGCAATATTTCCTAGGTGAATAGCTTGCACTCTTTCTTCTCTGAGTAATCGGGAGAAAGAAATGTTTGTGTACAATTCAATAATTGCTGTTAATTCTTGAAGTTCTAGGGCATCTACTCTCTGATTGCAGAACGATATTCCACTGTTTTCGAGCCAGGGAATCATACTTCTGCAATTAAAGCAATTATGGATCAATTTTACCGTTTGATTGTAACGGAGGAAAAGCTCTAATGAAATTATTAAATTTAGGGGTGAATATGTTACTGGTATTGATAATTATCAGCAATGATTATCATATTAGCAAATGCATGGCACATCGTCACAAAATTATTATTTGATGTTAATGCGGAATTCAGACTCCAGATTGCGGCCAGTCTTGCATGATCGTGCATTTCTTTCATCTGCAAGAAAGAATATTCTTCTGTAGCTAGATCTTAAAATTTTTTCATCCGTGCTGGTGTATTTATGTACAAGTACCCTGAAAACGATAAATAATTGCGAGAGACATATGGCCAGTTGATCATTATAATCCGCAGCATCTCCCTCGTCCATTCCCACTAAGTACTTGCCCCAGTACCTCAGCATGACTTTCTGATATCCTAGAAGTATTTTTGACTTAATATTGATCATGGGTGTTGTCTTCGGGAAATCGTATCTCAACGTTTCCACAGCATCTGCAAAACACTTCAACGCCTCATCCACAAGCCGGATCTGAAGATGACACTTGCCTTGGAGAGTCCTGATCTTCGCTTTCAGAAGAGGAAACCTCACCAATTCATCTTCATCCCCTTTGAAAATCTGTCCGAGTGAAATGCTTTGGAAGTAACAGGCTATTTTTTTCATTTCATCCCAGAAATTACTTAGAAATTTTTTCATTCTACTCTTAGATGTATTTACGAATTAACGTTTTGTCATTTGAGAGAGATTAGAAGGGTTGTTTCATTAGATAAATCACTCGACTACTAGATGCTTGGACGAAATTATGCCTTAGTTTCCCAGAGAATTCTCTGGGGAGCAATTATGTTGATTATTTATAGGAATTTGGTACGTATTTGACGCAAATCAAATTCTAGTTATTATTTGCTAACATTTTTCGACTAAAGATCTATTGAAAATTGTTATTGTAAAGATATTTTTCTTCAACCATGAGAGGCCATCCAGGAGGGACCAATCAAAATAAAGACCTTGAAAAACACTCGGAGTTTTAAGAAATTATGATTTAATTATCTTCAAAATACATTGAATTGGATTCTGTTGTGTTATTGATAATTCAGTCAAACGCGTCTACATCATGATCGTCACCCGTCTTGGTTTTATCTACACTTTCCATTGTAGGTTCTGTCTTAATAACCCCACCCGTACCAGCGGCATCAGGCACATCTACATCAACTTCAATAAACTCAAGAATGTCCTGCGTAGTGTCTGCCTGAGCTACTGGTTGAATAAATTCACTAGAATTATTGACATCAACACCTGCAAAAGGGTCCGGCAACGGTTGATGTTCTGGAATACAGACGTTAGAAGGAGACATTGATATGAACTCAGGCCCAATGTCAAGTTCCTCTGTCATGTCTTCACTGCTGTCACCATCATACTCATTAACAACATTTACAGTATTTCGATGGTTTTCCGAATTTTTCGAGGGCAATTCCAACGCGAGGGTTTTCCTCTTCTTGCTCATGTGTTTCTTTCCATCTGTGACCGCCTGAATAAGATCTTGAGATAAAGCCTCCGCGGATTTCTTGCACTCATAATTTTTCCGCCCTTCTCCATCAGTACCAGCCACTACTGTCACATAAAAATCATTCAAGTCATCCGGAACCAACAGTTCTGCTGTTGAATTTAATGAGAGATCTTGATTTGTCACTTCTAAAATTCGATTCCTCAGGATTAACGCTGCTTTTTGCAGAATTTCTGCTTCTTCGAGACGTGAAAAAGCCTCGTCATCTAATCCTTCATGATATGGAGGGGACACGACTCTCCTGTCATGCACAGTGACCATTTTAATTCGATTTCCAAAGGTGTTCAATACTTCAGCCTCTAAATCCTTTTTTGTACATATGTTGCAATATGTATCCAAGGTCTCCTCTTCAATTTTCTGCAATGCGTCCAGATAATAATAGTAGATAGACGTGAGGAAGTAACACTGTCCTCTCTGGATGACGTTGTCTTCGATAATTTGGGAGATTTCTGCGTAGGCAGCCTGATGGGGATCCCTGTTGACATGCCAACCTATTTGGGGAGGTTCCACGGGTTGTTTAGCTTTATTATGGTATGCCATTTTGCAGCTCCTGTGGTATGACACATCTTGTGTAGCCAGAGTATCAAATCTTTCCAGAATGTCCGGATCTTCTACTGCTGTGGAATATCCTTCGACAATGGCTTTGAGAGACTGTTTATCACCCATTCGAAGCGACTCGGTAGTCCCCTTGTATTTTTTTTTATTTCTTCCACAGAAAAAACAAAGGGCAGCATTTTTTTGGAAAACATTTGTATTTTCTGCTGTTGTATCGTTGTTGCTCCATAACTGATGTTGGTCATGATAAGAACTTTCTCCTGTGAATGAAATTTCCAGCGTCGGAGGTTGTTTATCATTAACGGATTCCGTTCCTTGACGATAACCGCGTGTCAAAGCAGTGAAGTACTTGTAACATTTGGTGTGGTATCCATCAGTATTATTGACAAAAGTGGGCAAGATGACGTCTTTGAATTTTAATTGATTGTCTTTACGAATTTGCAAAACTTCTTTGCATCTTTGCAATGATCTTTCCGTGAATAATATCGATCTCTCATTCTTATATTCATCACAAATGACGCAGTTGATCTGGGAAGAAGTATTTTCCTCCAGATTATCTACTAGATCATCAGGTGATGGTGATCCTGGTTGTGATTTTTGAAGTTGATGAGGTCTATTTTTCGGTCGGTATGACTGCGGCAGTGCAGTAAAGTACTTGTAACACTTCGGATGATATCCATCAATTGTATTGAGCCCAGAGGGCAGAATTACCTCTTTGAATTTCAATTCATTATCTTTCCGAACTTGCAGCACTTCCTTGCATCGCTGCAGCGATCTTTCTGTAAATAATATCGATCGTTCATTCTTAGATTCATCACAAATAACGCACGTTATCTTGGAAAAAGTCGTATATTCCTCCAGGTTGTCTGCGGGATCATCAGCGGATGGCGATGATGCGTGCATTCTTCGCAGAACTTGATAATACAGATTCTGGCTATTTTCTACTCCACCTGACATTCTCAGCTGTGTAGACTGCTCTCCAGGAGCGAATTGCGATTCCTTACGATATAAATGCGGCAACGTAATGAAACAATGATAACACTTGTAATGGTACCCGTCAGTAGTGTTAACACAAGAGGGCAAAAGTACGTCTTTGAATTTTAAATCATTGATTTTACGAATTAACAGGATTTCCTTGCACTTTTGCAATGATCCTTCTGTAAATAATATTGATCTCTCACCATTGTATTCCTCACAAATGACACACGTGATGTCAGAAGATTCCATATGTTCATCAAGATCGTCAGCTGGACGATCAGCTGATGGCTGCATGTTAATCAAGAATTGATGAGTATTTTCGACTGAAGTTGAAACTCCCAGCGTCGAGGGGTGCTCTCCATTGATGGATCTGAATTTTTCGCGATGGGCCATTGGCACTGCTGTAAAGTACTTATAACATCTGGGATGGTATCCATGGCTAGTATTGACCCAAGCTGGCAAGCTGATGTGTCTGAATTTTAATTTATGTTCTTTACGAATCTCCAGTACTTCCTTACATTTTCGCAATGACCTCTCCGTGAATAATATTGATCTTTCGGTTCTGTAGTTATCACAAATAACACATATTATCTTAGAAGACTTGTCAGCTGACGGCGTCGATACAGTTTGGTGATGGTGGCGATGAGATTTTTTTTTTCCACGATATGAATTTGGTAATGCAGTGAAATATTTGTAGCACGTGGGATGATATCCATCAATATTATTGACACAAGAGGGTAAGATTACACTGCCAAATTTTAATTTTCGCTTTTTACGAACTTGTAACACTTTCTTGCATCTTTGCAGTGATGTCTCTGTAAAAACTAGCACTCGTCTTCCATTCCTATGTTCACCACAAACAACGCATCTACCCTGAGAGTGGGCTACATTCTGGTCAGAATTTTCTAGGATATGCTCAACTGTTAATTGTGGTTTCGTCACTAGTTGATGGTTATTTTCTCCTGCAGTTGCACCTCCCAACGTTGCGGATTGATCTTCATTAACGAATTTTAGCGCATCGCGATATGAATGGGGTAATGTTGTAAAATACTTGTAGCATCTTAAATGGTATCCATGGGTATTATTGATACATGGTGGTAAAGTAACGTTTTCAAATTTTAATGCCTTGTTTTTACGAACTTTCAGTACCTCCCTGCATTTTTGCAATGATCTTTCGGTAAATAATATCGACCTTTCATTCCTGTATTCATTACAAATGAAGCATATGGCCTTGGAAGACGTCATATGTTTCCCCAGATTCTCCACTGGGTCATCAGCTGATGGTGGCGATGGCTGGATTTTCACCAGGGCTGGAGGCCGTCGATGATGGATATTATCTGCCGATGATGGAGTTCTCAATGTTTTGGATTGTTCTTTAGGAATGGATTTGGGTTTTTCACGGCATGTGTGTGGTAATGTAGTAAAGTACTTGTAACACTTGGCATGGTATCCATCGGTCGTATTGACCCAAAAGGGCAATATAACGTTTTTGAATTTTAATTTATTATTTTTACGAATTTGAAGGACTTTCTTACATCTTTGCAGTGACTTTTGTGTAAATAACATTGACTTTTCGTCCCTGTGAACATTACAAATGACGCACGCGATCCTAGAGGGCGTCATGTATTCCTCGATGTTCTTCGCCAGATTATTAGCTCGTGAAATATCCATCGTTCCAAATTGTGCTGCCCTAGCGGATTTCATCTCCTCGCGATGTATCTGCGTCAATGCGTTAAAACTCTTGTAGCATATTGAATGGTATCCATCGGTGGTGTTGACTTTTAACGGTAAAATTACATTTTCAAATTTTAATTGATTCTTTTTACGAATTCGTAGGACTTCATGACACTTTCGCAATGATTTTTCCGTAAATAAAATCAATCTCAAGTTTTTACGTAGACCACAGATGACGCACACGATGTCAGGGGACGTCTCAGTTTCACTCGGGTTATTCGCCAAGGGATCAGCAGACAACGACGTTGGCTGCTTGTTCATCAGTACTTCGTCATGTTTGTTATGAATATTTTCAAGTGTAGGGGCAGCTTCCATGGTTGAGGGGTGGTCCCTAGAAGTGGATCCGACTTTTCGACGATCTGAACGTCTGAATGCAGTGAAGTTAGCATAACACTGGGGGTGGTATCCATGGGTCTCATTGATAGCAGAGGGCAAGACAATATTCTTGAATTTCAATCCCATGTCCTTACGAAGGTCGAAGGCCTCCGTACACTTTTGCAGTGACTTTTCGGTGAAGACCAGCGCTTTTTCGTCCGTATATTCATTACAGAGGATACACGTGACGCTTGTAGACGTGACATGTCCCTCGACATTGTCAGCCAGAGCATCAGTGGCTGCTCTGGGTTCTTCTTCCGTGATGGATTCAGGTTTTTTACGGTATGAACGCATCAATGCAGTGAAGTTGCCGTAGCACTTGGGGTGGTAGCCCTCGGTGAGGCTCGTAAGGGACGGTAAAATGACATCCCTGTATTTCAATCCATTCTCTTTACGAACTTTTAATGCACCACTGCACTTCTGTAATGACTTTTCTGTGAATAATATCGTGTTCTCGCCCCTGCATTGGCCACAAATGACACATGTGATCGTCGAGGACTCGGAATTCTCCTCTGGATCGACAGCTGATGGCGATGGGGGCTCGGTTTTTATCAACAGCTGATGGAATTCCCCGGGAGCGTGAGGGCTTTGCTCGGAGGTGGAGGGTTCCAGTGCTGCGGATTCGCTGGCAGAAATCGATTTGGGATTTTCAGGGATTATGGAGGTCAGTTCAATGAAGGTGTTGTAACAATCGGAGTGATATCCATCGGTGATGCTGACAGCAGACGGTAAAATAACATCGGCGAATTTTAATTCATTGTCTTGACGAAATTTCAATACTTCACTACATTTTTCCAAGGACCTTTCGTTGAATAATATTGTTCTTGAGTCTTTACGTACACCACAAAAAACGCATATAATTTTTGATAAACGTATCAAAGTTGATAGTCTCTTATAGCATTTAGCGTGGTACCTATCTCTCAGACCAACGCTGGATGGCCAAATTACATGTTTGAATTTCAGCTGATACTCTTTACGAATTTGTAACATAACATTGCATTTGTCCATTAACGTTTGGCTGAATAATGTTGGTCTTTTGCTGCCATACTTGGTGCAAAGGACACATCTGATTGCTGGCTTCATTCGTTTTTCCTTGAAGAATTGTTCGTTCCCACGGTATATCCTCATCAATGCCGTAAAAGTTCCATAACACTTGACATGATATCCATCGGTCAGATTGACAGAAGAGGGCAATATGATGTCTCTAAATTTCAATCCATTGTCTTGCCGAATTTTCAACACTTCAATGCACTTTTCCAATGACTTTTTAGTAAACAATATCAACTTTTCGTCCTCACGTTTAACCCCACAAATAACGCACGTAATGTCAAAGCGCCACAATTTGCAAGTAACATCATTTGACGGAGTAACATGCTCGATTAAACTCGTGCCAGCAAAAACCGGCTCCTCCGAATTCATGCTACGGTCCCAACGTCCAAACCGGGTTCCGGGTTTTTTTTTATTAATACCAGAGAAAGAAGTATTTAGCGTAAGCGACAATTAGAACCGACCGAACTAGAATATGACAGAGGCATGACTCTGAGGGAATTCTCTCCGAGCAATGATGGAGCGGCTTAGAGGCCATCGTCCATCTGGCGGATCATTGGAGTAGTAGAACAAAGAGAAGGATGGTAAGGAAGGGAGGAATCGATCAGTTAAATTTCCTCGGCTAAAGGAGTGCAGGGGGGGGGGTGTGGAATGGATTGGTTATGGTTGGATTAAAGAGGTAATCGATGCAATATATTCACGGAAACATAATCTTAATACCTGTCCCAGAATCTCCTCAGCATCGCAAAGCAGTTTAGTAGCATAAGCCACGTTGCAGGTCTCCAACAGAACCTCCACAAATTCCAGAATAGTCGTAAGAGTCTTGTCCTTCCTGTCAATTCCCCTACAATGTTCCAAAATTTGTGCATAAGCATTAATCAGAATCAAATTGCACTGACAATCCCTGAAATCGACGGTCTCAAAGGTATTGGGGATCACCAGTCCCACCGAATGGCTGAGAACCAACGAAGTCCGTCTCCCCATTTTCCGCTGTGCAGGATCGTCTCTATCGGTAACATCGGAGGTCCCCTCACCGAAGTCCGATAGTTCCTCATAATCATTTATCATCCTCTTCGACTCCCTACCATTTTCCTCATAGACTTTCCCCATCAACTTCGTGAAAAACCCTTTTCCACAGGGGCCACACCTCCGAGTGTTCCTCTGGAGGTACTTCAACGCCTTCTTATGTAGCTCGATTTTTTGGTACTCCGTTAATAACCGGTACGTCGTCTCTCTGAATTTAGCAATCTTGAACCTCATCAGGCGACAATCAGCGTACACCGGGAAGCCATCCAGCCCCGTTCTACCTCCGACCCTGGGACATGCACACTTGATCTCAGTTCCCAGATGAGGGCTCTTGATGTTTCTAAAGAACATTATGGGCGCATTACTCCTGGCGAAATCACCAGCAGCGCACCCCAAAATTCTCATATTAAACAAATTGACAACTGCAACAGCTACGTCATAAGCAGACGATTCGACCATTAATTTCTCCAGCATTGACCTGTCGACAGTCTCTCCCAGCACTGCTGCGCATTTCAGAAGGTATTGATCAAGAGGAGTGAGTGAGTCAAAGAGTTTGAGGATCAATACGTCCATCGTAACTTCTGGCGTAACTTCATCTAGGATTGAAATGTTGGGAACTAGGCAGACATCAATTGAGTCTGGTTTATCAGCTAGATCTGGTGATGTCTCGTCATATGGGATGTCACTGATGCGATTTGAGCTTCTGGGATTATCTTCGAAGGCTTCTGATGATGCCTGCCGATGACCTACATTCTCCCCCTGTCTCTGATAATCATGGATCTGGTTTTTTGATGACCTTTCCTGATTTCGCATAGGATCTGATTGTCTTTCGTGATGATTACCATCCTCTGGCGGTGCCTCACCATCATCATCATCAGTAGTAAATTCCTTTTTATGGTCGACACAAATGTAACTCTCTCCGTAAGTAGCTTGATACATCCTCCAGCCGTCAGTTGGCTCATCAATGGTCTCATCAGTTTCACCGTTGTAGATGTTACTTCGGTTCCTTTGTTCCAACATTATGGCTGGGGGAGCCACAAGGCCCGTCTCCTTCAGACGATTCTTGGGGATCTGATTCAATTGAATACCCCCAATTTGTAGTAGACTCAACAGATAGCTCTCAATCCATCCAGGATTCCCCATACTTTTCTCCTGGATCACCTTCTCCAGTTCCGCAGGAATGGCTGAGACATGCAGCAGCTGACAGGCTAAACCTGCATGGAACCACTTGTCCAAACCCATTAGGTCAATTATTTTTGCTTTCTCTAGGATTTTGGAGATCTGGCGCTTACGATCGGTTATCTCCATCTCGCCGAATGTGAAGACGAAGAAAATGTTCTCGTGCTCGATGATGGTGGGGAGGAGGGAGAGGGACTCACTGTCGGCGTTGTCAGCGTCGTCTGTTATCACGACCCAGGGATGGGTGAAGCAGGATTGTGCGAGTTTGAAGATTAGCTTTTGAAGAATCGATCGGCGGTCGGAGAACGTGAGGTTTAGGTAGTAGGAGGACACTCGATATTTGACGTTGAAGACGGGGTTGAGGGCGCAGAGGAACTCGGGGTAGCGGAGAAATTTCAGGTGGTAAAGGAGAGTATTCTCACGGGTCTGGGAGGTCGTCGAGGCCGTGAATTGGAGGGGAGCGCTGAAGATGAGGTGAATGAGACCGAAAGGTGTCTGAGGGATTTGAAAATTAACTTCACTGAGTAATATTCCTTGGACGGACTATGTAATATATTATTTGAATAGTTGGCAATTCAAGTCTATGAGATTCTGCCGGTCAAATGACAAGCCGTTGACCCTGACGCTTCTCGGGAAAAATGTATATGAAAAATAATCTCTGGCATTGAAGAAATGATCTCTACCTCTTTATCAGCTGTGATGAGATTAATGTAATTGCAGGCAATGTCCTTGGGAATTTCTCCAGATATTTCATCGAGTAGTCGGGACTTTCCGATTCTCGGTTCACCCCTGAAGCGTAGTCTTATGGATTTCTGGTTCTAACGCGAGGGGAGTTCTCCATATTTTTATTATTATTATTCAAACTTACTCACCGAATGATCAGAACGTTAAGCGATTTTTTTGATTGATTTCCTTTAGACTTCGATTTAAAATTCTTTCTTACATCAGCGAACATCAGTTTAAATAATTTCATCTCTATTTCTCGTCCTAGTAATGGATATAGATTGGAAATCAGTTCGGTATCGTCGGGTCTACAATTGTATTGACAAAGTAGAGGACATTATTTCAGTGGTAATTACAGAGGAAAATTATTTTCTAAATAATTAGGGAGTTTTTGATTCAAAGTTCTGCTGTACTGATTTCGTAATTCAGAGTACTCACTTTGACTTCTCTAAAAATTCGTATATGGGTCCAACATGAGTAATTCCTTTGAGGTCCTTGGGCTCCTGCAGCATGAAATGTCTCGCTTGGAGTCTCGAGTGGAGAAAGCTCTCCCGGTCGCAGACAACTTTATTGTTGTAGGCAACCATCAATCTCGCAGCTTTGTTAACAGCCATTCCAATTACTGTGTACTCTCGACGCAGAACGTGCCCAACGACTCCGCAGTAGGTCATTCCGGTTGTCACTCCAATTGTCACAGATTTAATCCCCTTCACATTGTTCAACTCGTTTTTCAATTTCGCTGCACACCGAAGTCCGATTTGGGACTCGAATTCGTGTTTATCCCCGCGGAGACCGAAGATGCAGAGGAACATGAGGTCTTTGTCGAAGAGGGAGGTTTTATTAACACATCCTTGCATTCCACTGACAATTCTAAACCGTCAAACTATAATAATTAGTACAGGTCTACAGGTGTGGATGTCAGTCAAGACGTTTTTGGGCGAATATTAATAAATAATTTTATTTATTCATGAGTGCAAATCAGTGGCAGGATTCGCTACTTACCCACAAGTGAGTTTGTAAATATCATTTACTAAGGAGATAAGTTTTCTCGGTGAGATATTAGCCGTAACGACATTAAGAAAAATAATGACAACTTGTCGCATTTCTGTTAAATATTCTAAGGGCTCATCCAATTCGACAGATCTCACGACAGGTCTCAATACGTAGCTTTGAAGTTCATCTTTCAATCGCTGCTGGGTCACTTCAATGACTTTAGGTCTGACTGAAAAGGAATATTTATTTGTTAGTTTATTTGATGGCGATGATAAATATAATTAGTGATATCGTTCCCAATCTTTAATATCCGTGTTCATATTGTTCATATCGGCGTTACTATTAAGGATTGGACTGCCAGGTAAATCAGGGAAAAACCTGTTATGCAACCGGCTGATAATACACAAATTCCACTGTGTCCATTGATGCCAGTGAACTCACCGGTTACTATTGCTCTCGATGTTCGTGACTAGCAGCCGTCGTACCAGGTGCATATATACAAGGTGCTCGGCTGGTTAGGGTAGCTGGTGAACAGGCATATTTTGGGGGTGATTTTGAGCCGAAAAGTCCTTTTCCACTTTTCGCTCAGACGCACCCCTGCAGAGATATGGGGGTGAAAAGAACGGCCAATGGGGCGCGAGCATTGTGCGGCTCTCCGTCCGTCTGCCACGGGTAAGCAGTGTGCGTGCTTCCCCTTCTCCTCGGGCGGACGTTCCATTCCGCTAGTGAGTGAGAGTGAGAGAGAGAGAGGGGGGGAAAGATATTTCAAGACAATCCTTTCGCGGAAGGGGGGCGGCTGGGGTGATTAAAAACCGATTATTATTTATATTAGTATTATTTACTAAAATACAAGATTCTGAAAACCACGGGCATCCCCCTTGGCATTCCGCAGCTAATTGTTTAAATATTAATTATCTCATGATGCAGGAGGCCTACAGTATTTTGTTAAGAGATCTTTTTTATTGCAAATTAAATTTACAACAAGAAAGGTCTCTTGACAAAATACTGTAGGCCTCCTGCATCATGAGATAATTAATATTTAAACAATTAGCTGCGGAATGCCAAGGGGGATGCCCGTGGTTTTCAGAATCTTGTATTTTAATAAATAATACTAATATAAATAATAATCGGTTTTTAATCACCCCAGCCCCCCCCCCTTCCGCGAAAGGATTGTCTTGAAATATATTTCCCCCCCTCTCTCTCTCTCACTCTCACTCACTAGCGGAATGGAACGTCCGCCCGAGGAGAAGGGGAAGCACGCACACTGCTTACCCGCGGCACACGGACGGAGAGCCGCACAATGCTCGCGCCCCATTGGCCGTTCTTTTCACCCCCATATCTCTGCAGGGGTGCGTCCGAGCGAAAAGTGGAAAAGGACTTTTCTGCTCAGAATCACCCCCAAAACATGCCTGGTCAGAATCGACACACTTAATCGGAGCACCCTGTATATTTAGATATGTCTAAGCGAATACCCATCCAATTACCAACGAGATAAACTACTTTGTTTATAAATAATTTCACATTTGAATATTGTGGTATATCATTGACAAGTCATTTTATTAAAAATTAATACATTGCTTATGTTTTTCCATGTACATTCTCTACATAACTAAATAAATTTATAACTATCATATAGAAAAAAATAGCTACAAAGATTTATATCTAGGCTGTTTTGCATTGAATTGAATTATTTTACAACTCGTTCTCGATTTTTCGGAAGACGACACGCAGCGTAGTGAAAAATGAATAGGTTGCTGACATATACTAGAACAAATGAAAATATTAACGATTGCATTGCTTACTTCTTTATTTTTTATAAAATTTTCAGCATGACATTGAGCGTACCGTTGCATAATAGTTCATGGATAATTTCGGCACCAATCCACCGATGGAAACTACCGACGGGTTTTGACATTTCTGCATCACGAAAAGTGCTGCGCTGTTCAATTCTTTCGAATTTTGAAACCACGAGGAATCATACAAAGCCCACCCCACTTGTTCGCACTAGGAAATTAGATAAATGTTGAATAGACGAATTCTTTGGTGTGAATCAATTAAACAAAAATTATGAATTACCGCTGTAGTTAAATTCTCTGCAGCCCATGCAACACAGAGAAGTTCTATTGAGTACGCAATTACAATCATGATAAACTGTAGTTTTTCAACTTTGGGTCCATTCTGTGGAAAGTAAAATCAATAACATTCGAACCTTATTTATTAATTTTATATACTTACTCCAATTATAGTTATTTCACCACACAGAATGGACATAGTAGCCATTGCAATTGTTGTCATAACTACGGGACGAACGGTTTTATTGGCTTCATCAATATACCTGTAAATTATGCTTGTCAAATCCAGATTGTTCAAATTTTTGCTGATTCAATAAATATAAAAATAACGATAATAATCTTCCATATTTTTCAGATCTAATACTTCGAACTCATGAATATCTGCTGGGTAGTTAGTGAATATAAGATATTAATTACCAAAGTATATGATGATGCATATGAATGTACGCTTTAAGCTCCTGAACATTGCGGACTTTTTTCATTTTCTCCGCGAGAAGTTCAAGTTGTACGGTTCCATACCAAAGGAGAAGACTCACTTGACAGATAACAGCTGTCGAGGAGGCGCATTGCATAGCTCCTGTGCTTTCCATTACAAACATAATATCGTATGTAGGATGTTTATCCACAGCAAATGGATAAACAAAATTATTCGGTAATAGGCGATCCAGTGTGAAAGGGCCAAGTATATAGCTCAGCGTCGCACTGATGGCCATCAAGTTATAGATCACATGAAGAGGAAATACTCGTTTTAAACAGCTTGAAAATACTTCTCTTTCGTGGGCGTTGGCAGCCTTCACAAATGTTTCCATCTCTTCAATCAAATACTGCAAATCGACCGAAAAAAAAATACAGCGACCAACTTCAGTCTGATTTTCTCATTACCTGAATATTTATTTTTGCGCTTATCTTTTCTTTATTTACTATCAAATTAGTGTATATAATATGCCAATACCAGGGTAAACACCCCCGCATGATGGCCAGGGGCGAACAACTTTTAAATTCCGTTGAAAAGGAATCACTACAATAAGTTCCTAAATTAAGGAAAATTAATTGTTTTCCCCACATTAGTATTCACCTGAAATCGTCGATGATGATATTTTCCAATAACCATTCTACACACGACTTGAGCCAAGCAGAATACGTTGAATGCATTGCGGATAAATAGCCCAAAACTATCTCGCATGTTAAATGTTGTATAAATTGATAGCATCGTTTGCGATACGGAAAAAATCCAAAAACTCCACCACTTAATCTTCTGAATAATTACGCCAACTGGTGTTGATTTCGAACTCTCTGGCCACGTGAATACAATCCAAATTGATAATTTAGTCCATTGAATTACAAATTCCGGAGTCATTTTTATACTTATACTGATACCGCGAATCGTTTAATTTGCAATATGAATCAATTATTCTATACGCTGACAAGCCTCATGCAAATGTCTTTCGAAAATAGTATGTACCCTCAACCGGAATGAGCAATCTATTACGATAGTCTAAATCGCTGAACATTTACCGAGTGCAGAACATTAACTGAGTGACAGTGCACGATATGGTATGATAAACTAAAAGGATATTCCCCTTATTCACGCGTTTATTTCTTGTTTACACTGAGTCTCATTAACCGAAACATCGTCACGCAATAATTAAATAATAATTAAATCAGAGGAAATTATGGTGGTATTGAAAGAACTGGTTTCTTTACTTATCATTTTGTATCAAATATTTTCTATTAAAAATTTCAATAAAATGAATGGTGAACTGATAAAAGGTCAATAAGAATTCAGTAGAATTTTCTAATGAATCCGCTAGTATTATACATTAGTGTTTTTCATTTAAATTCAAATTACTTCCTGGATCCGCTCCAGGAATTTAATATTTCAAAGCCACCGATGACCGCGACTTCCACCTAAGGTTCCTGACACGAATAAGTTTCATTAACCTGTACCTCAGGAAGGACCCTCAGATCTACATAGGGATTTTTCAAAGAATGTTGGATGAGAGGGTGCAGTCCCCTTATGCCCGAAATTTGGATATGTGGACAGAGAGTATTGTCAGAGTGACTGTTTCGTCCTTTTCGGTACGAAAAAGGACGAGGTTGTTTGCATTACATATTTTTGATCATTGAGCAACTCGGATGCGCGGATGGAGAAAAAACATCTTTTTTTTAATATCTGTTGAGGGTGACCCGCTGGAGCTTTAGTCAGAAAATTCCTCGTTCAACAAAGCCACTTCCTTTAAAATTATTCTTAAAACTCATATAGTCTCATACTTCACTCCCATTCGCCGCTCCTTATAATAAAAAAAATTCTCTCAATACTGTCTGCAACCTAATCCCTTGCTAGCCGTGCTTTTATGACTCGAATTTTCCCATTTTACCAGAGAAGGTCACCGATACCTTCTCCAACACAAGCATGCATTTTTTATGGCTAACCTTTTCCTTTGCCCAACACCTCCAAAAAAGTGACAAGACATCAAGATGAGGAAGATTGAAGTGGCCAGGTCAGTCGAATATCATCTAGTGAACAAATAACGTCACTTCGGGATTCTCACGCTCATCCGGGTCACTCCATTTTAACCGGAATTTAAATATTTGAGCAATCAACATAAAAATAAAATCATCGTGTATTTTAAATCCAAATTTATAGTACTGTATTGACTTCTGTTGTAATAACATTAATGTAAAGTAAACTTAATTAAAGTGACAGTTTTTCCAATTTAGTCGTTTTTATTCCTTCAAGTGAGGTTAATTCTTCAGCTTGAGAAGTGCACGGGATAATTTAGTTAATTTCACCCATAGTGACGTCTATCAGCGCAACATGATTGTGCTGATCAAGTAATGAAGTATAAACAATCAATGTATTGTTTAAGAGACCGTTTAGTCTCCAGAAATCAGAGCTGACCCGAACTCCGATAGATACGAAATTCCTAAATTGTTCTTAATCAGTCGGGTGAGAGTTATGATGATTAAGTTATAAATTCAATAATTTCAATACCAGTAAACTATTCATGGGATTTATCCCTTCGATTCTAGACCCCAAATAATGAGAGGTATCTCTCCCAGAAATCGCTATTGTTAAGAAAATAGCCTTTATATTAAATCTCCAAAAAGTTATAAAACTACTTACGAGTATAGTCTGTGTTAAAAGGTGAAGAGAACGTTTTCATTTCACTGCGATTTCTCCTCATTGTCCGCAAGGTATCAGGACCAATGTGATTGAGGACAGATAGCTTAGGGAAGAGCCTCTCACTATTTTGATCTGACTTCGTATCAGTGTTTACGGCGATATCACTGTCCTCATAGATCCCTTTGGCCTGATCTAACATAAGGTTACATGAGAGGATGAGAGTATGTACTCCATCAGGAAGGATTTTGAATACATATTCACTTGGGTCGACCCATTGCCAACTGCTGGGGGCGACGATAATATCACCGCCTCTGAAATTTGGATTTTTGTAATCAATATCTGAGGGTTTATCAGGATGAGAGAAGAAAATTTTAAAGATGTTATCACAGTGTCGTGCGACGAAATTTTTTTGGCAATCGAAATAAATTGAAATATATAAATATGTAATTAAAATTATGATTTTTGTATACTTGCAAAGACCCTCAGCCAATTTAACGTCCCAAACCGGCTGTCCAGTGATGATATAGTGAGAAATCTTCCGGGGATCGCCGATGGACGTGAAGTACGTCCTTCCAGACGCTATCGCCAATTTAACTGTAGGTTTTAAGATTTTTGATAAATGGGACAATAACTTTTAATATTAACAAAAGACTCTTAGAAATTAAGACAAAGATTTTCTGTAAGTTAAGTAAGTTCATTGTGGAACGTAGAGTTTAGCCTATATGTTTATTTTCTATCTTTTATAGTTTTTCCTAGTGGTAATAATTTAGCGTGAAGTGTTTATTATAATTGAGTGATAGTTTTATGGCATGCATGGCTTTTTTGGGGCTTTTGTGTGAGGTCCAGTGGAGACAGTGGGCGGACCGATAAACAATGGATGATTTGTTCTAGTGCAGTGAAGAGGGGGGAACTATAGATGAAAATGAGTGAGATTTGGAAGAGTGGACAGTTTAGTTCGTTTTGAGTTTTCAGAGAGAATAGATTTATTGTAATCGCGGAATATTTTTACCTTTTAATCAACATCACTGTACCAAGTTGATATTTTCTTATTATTATAGTTTTTTTTGAAATAGACTTTTTCACATTTATTTCTTGCCCACCACATTGATCCTACATAGCTATTGTTGAATAAAAAGGCAGTGTAAAAAAGTAAGGATGCCAAGAATTTTCGGGAAATATTTATTGAACTGTTGATTTTTGGTACCTCGGAGGGTCACTCCAACGTCGGTCTCGTATTTTCCGAAGTGCTTTTGAATGATGCAAGCTGTTTGCACCGCTTCAGAAGCTAGATCCCTCATCACTGTCCCCTCATGCAATTTCCACATGACTATGAATGCATCTCCAGAAAATTTCAGGACATCTCCGTGGTGAGAGAGTATTTCCTGGACCATTGGACCTATGTAACTGTTTAGAGTCTCTGTCAGTTTCGAGGGACCTCCCTTCCCTGAATTCGTGTATTTTTCGGTCAGTTCTGTAAAACCTGTTGGTTAAAGTGCAAAACCTGTGAATGGGGAGTTAATGGCAAAAAGAAAAAAAACAAATGAACTCACCTGAAACATCTCCAAGCATCAAGGTAGTGTAATAAGCTCTGGTGCCATAATCTCCATAAAATTCCAGTATTTCATCGGGACACATAGTCGCAAATATTTCAGTATGTTTCTCTATCCTTACCAGTGCGGAAGTTCGGTTTCTCTTTACACTGGTACGAGCATCATTAGCCACTTGAAAATTAGCAGAAAATGACAATTTACTTTCAATGAAATACGACAAGAGGAAACTTACTCTTATTTCTGCAATCTCAGATGTTTCGTTTTAGAGTGAACGATAATGATGGCCAATACATCTTAAAAAGCTAGCGATCTTAATACTTGAACCTAGACCTATATTTTAAAAAAATTGATACTTTAAAAAATATAGTTAAAGATGAATAATTTCCGACCGGTTAATGAGAAACAAATGCTTTCGAGACGGGTTGATACAAAAATGTACATGTCTGAAAGCAAGAAATAAAAAATATAATGAGTGATATCGTTTCCAATCGTTAATATTGGCCGAAATATTGTTCATATCGGCGTTAGCTGTCATGCAGTCGGCTGATAATACAGAGATTCCAGTGTTCATTGATCCCATTGAACTCACCGGTTACTATCGCTCTCTATGCTCGTCACTAGGAGTCATAGTGCCAGACACATATGTATACAACATATGTGACTGGCATGCCTGTCGTGTATATGTAGATATATATATAGATGTGTGATATATATAGATATGTCTAAGCGAATACTCATCCAATTCCCAACGCGATAAACTGCTTTGTTTATAAATAACTTCATATTCGAATATTGTAATAAATCATTGACAAGTCATTTTATTAAACATGAATACATTACTTATTTCTTTCAATGTACATTCTCTACACAACTACATAAAATTATAACTATCATATAGAAGAGAAAAAAGGCGACAAACACTTATATCTAGTCGCTTTTGTTTTGAATTGAATCATTTTACAAATCGTCCTGGATTTTTCGGAGGACTACACGCAGCGTAGTGAAAAATGAATAGGTTGCTGACAAATACTGGAATAAACGATAATATTAGCGATTGCATTGCTCACTTCCTTTATTTTTTATAAAATTTTCAGCGTACCGTTGCATAATAGTTCATGGATAATTTCGGTATCAATCCACCGATGGAAACTACCGGCGGGTTTTGACATTTCTGCATAATGAAAAGTGCTGCGTTGTTCAATTCTTTCGAATTTTGAAGCCACGAGGAATCGTACAAAGCCCACCCCACTTGTTCGCACTAGGAAATTAGATAAATGTTGAATATACGAATTCTTTGGTGCGAATCAATTAAGCGAAAATTATGAATTACCGCGGTAGTTAAATTCTCTGCAGCCCATGCAACACACAGGAGTTCTATTGAGAATGCGATTACAATCATGACAAATTGTAATTTTTCAATTCTGGGTCCATTCTGTGAAAAGTAAAATGAATAACATTCGAATTTTATTTATTTATTTTATATACTTACCCCAACTATAGTTATTTCACCACACAGAATGGACATAGTAGCCATTGCAATTGTTGTCATAACTACGGGGCGAACGGTTTTATTGGCTTCATCAATATACCTGTAAATTATGCTTGTGAAATCTAGATTGTTCAAATTTTTGCTGATTCAATAAATATAAAAATAACGATAATAATCTTCCATATTTTTCAGATCTAATACTTCGAACTCATGAATATCTGCTGGGTAGTTAATGAATATAAGATATTAATTACCAAAGTATATGATGATGCATATGAATGTACTCTTTAAGCTCCTGAACATTGCGGACTTTTTTCATTTTCTCCGCGAGAATTTCAAGTTGTATTGTTCCATACCAAAGGAGAAGACTCACTTGACAGATAACAGCTGTCGAGCAGCCGCATTGAATAGCTCCTGTGCTTTCCATTATATACATAATATCGTATATAGGATGTTTATCCACAGCAAATGGATAAAGAAAATTATTCGGTAATAGGCGATCAAGTGTGAAAGGGCCAAGTATATAGCTCAGCGTCGCACTGATGGCCATCAAGTTATAGATCATATGAAGAGGAAATACTCGTTTTAAACATCTTGAAAATATTTCTCTTTCGTGAACGTTGGCAGCTTTCACAAATGTTTCCATCTCTTCAATTAAATACTGCAATTTGAACGAAAGGAGAAGTTCGACTGATTTAATGAATTCTTGGTATGATTTTTCAATTTCAAAAATCATCTTTGATTGCGTCTAGTTTCTATCGGCGTAAGTTTCTTATTCTTCAAAAATAAATAAAGACTATACAATTGAATTTGTTTTTTCGTATTTGTCTGAGTTTTTTTTCACATATGATCTGAATTCTTGCATTTTGCAAACGTAAAATATTATGTAGACACAACAAAGTTTTATATCACTAGGATCAATAGGAAAGATATGGATCTCTCCTCCTCAACCATTCAATGTCATTAACTATCTGAATATTTATTCTTCTCCTCGTCTTTCCTCGATTTATTCTCAAACTATTTTATCTAATATGTAAACCGCCGGGCGATGGCCGGTGATAAGCTACTTGTGACAAATTCCGTTGCAGATTAATCAGTGAAATAACTTCTTAAGTTAAGGAAAATTAAATGTTTTCTCCACACCAGTGTTCACCTGAAACCGTCGATGATGATAATTTCCAATAACCATTCTGAACACGACTTGGGTCATGCAGAGTGTGGTGAATACATTACGGACGGATTGCAGGAAACTTCCCTGCATTGCATACGTTGCATAAGACGATGTCATGACTTGTGATATAGAAAAAATCCAAAAAAACCACCACCTGATTTTCAGCATAATTACTGTAGATCTTGTTGACTTCGAACTCTCTGGCCACGTGAATACAGTCCCAATTGATAATTTAGTCCACTGAATTGCGAATTCCGGAGTCATTCTTATACTTACACTGATGCCACGAATTATTTAATTTGCAAAACCAACCAATTATTCTATACGCCGATTATACTTATGGAAATACGTTCTAAAAGAGTGATGTATCCTTAACAGAAATGAGTGATCAATTACGATGGTTTAAATCGCTGAACAGTTACCGAGCAGAGTTTCTTAACCGAGTGACAGTTACTTTGTACAAAAGTTATTATTTTATTATAAACTTTGTCATTCGTTTATTTATAGATCGTAGTGAGTCCATTATTTGAAACATTGTCACGCAATCAGGATAAATAGTTAATAATCTTTTAATAATCTATGTCAAAAGGGTTTAAATCAAAGGAACTAGCTTGAGTGTTGCTATGTAAGCAACTGGTTTCTTTGTTTGTGGTCTTGTATTAAATATTTTCTATTAATTATTTCAGTATAATGTATCACGAACTGATAAGAAAGTCAATAGAAATTCAGTAGAATTTTCTTATGAGTCTTAATGAGGCTCCGCTTCAGGGATTTAATATTCCAGAGACAGTGATGACCGCGATTCTCACCCGACGGGGTTCGTGGCACTAATCATTAACTTGTACTGGAGGAAGGACCCTCAGATCCAGGTAGGGAGCTTTAAAAAATTTTTGGATGATACGGTGCAATCCTCTTATGCCCCAGATTTGGATATGTGGACATAGAGTATTGTCAGAGTGACGTCTACCAGCGCAACATGATTGCGCTGATCAAGTGATAAAATATAAACAATCAATGTATTGTTTAAGAGACCCTTTAGTCTCTAGAGATCAGAGCTGACCCGAACTCCGATAGTTACAAAATTCCTAAATGTTCTTAATCAGTCGGGAAAGACTTAGTATATAATGAATAATGGAAAACAGATGATGATGGCATAAAAAGAAAACAATTTTCATAAATGAATGCTAATTGATTATTAATTTAATGGGTAATGAAATATCTAAAGCTAAGAGGACTTGAAAAAGCTTTCCATGTCCAATTACTACCGGGCCCTGGAACTTTTCTTAAATCAGATTTTCAATACCAGAGATTAATCGAAAACTTAACTGAATAGTAACTCGGGTTAGTGGATAAGCTAAAATAACCAAATCAATGACAATAGACAATATGTGTTTATTCATTTAATATTTCGCGATATAGGTACTTAATATGAGTTGTCGCTCTAACAGATCGCTGTCTACAACGTGACGGCCATTTTTTTATTGTGCCTGGCCCTACTAGTCGTTATTGTGCTTGAAATCTATAATGATGGATTCAACATATGCTTTCATTATTTTTTCAATCCATATTTTTCACCTCCGAAAATCACGCTTGACTCGGTCACCAGATTTGAAGGGAAAATTTCGATTACAGAATTACTGTTGAAGAAGTTAAGTGGATTGCTCTCAATGCAGATTAAGAGAAAAGATGTTTCATTCTTTGAAAAACGACCTTCCAGTTCTGTAGCTGGCAAGATCGGATTTCTAATAGATTTAGTTGTATGTTAGAGGATCATTCACGGATTATTGAAGATAAGGAGAGTATTCAATTGCATAAGAGGACATGTGATTCAATAGCGAAGCGATGGAACAATTCGAGTTGAGTTGAAAATGAATATAAAAATCTTAACAAAAGTCTCTTTTAAAGGAAGTCATTACCACGAATTTTGCAAGAAAATGAATAAATCTTTAATGTACGCAACAAAACTGTCGAGTAACTGTTTTTATATTTTCGAGTAAAATTTCTCGCAACCGAGATAGATGACAATTAGTAGATGGGTTAGACAGACTGACATTGTTCCATGCATTCTTCTATTAAATTGAGAGTTATGCACTTGATTACACAATTTCATCAACATAATCTCGCGAAATCCCTGGCAACTCTCAGCATTCTTGATTTGTCCCTCATAATTTGCGTATAATGTTTTTTGATGCGATTAAGAAAAGCAGAGAATACGACTTTGTTTCCTTTTAAATTTTCATTTTCCTTTAGTATGAAAAGCTTCGGTAGGACGAGAGAAGTCAACTGAGATTATCGAGATGTGCACCGGGAAATATAACTTTAATATCCACTCGTAAACCCTCACAATACTCAACTACTCGAGGCTTTTTACACAGCACTCATGGAAATAAACATTTGTTTTCCATCTACATTGGCTGGTTATTATTCTCAATCTCTCAGCATTTACCATTGTCAATACTCTTTCTTCATACCACTTTTAATGACGAACGTGACGCAGTATAATGGCACACAGCATGGCAGTTGCAACAATGTACTTTGATAATTTTTATTTTCATTTGTTTTTTTATACCTTTAGCCTTATGCGGTAGAACTTATGAGTTTAAACTTAAAGGCTATTTTTCTCACATATCTCCCTTCCTCCTTCACTGCCCTCCGATATTTAATTCACGTTGTTCTATTGATTTTAACTATAACTTGTTTGTCCAGCGACATCATTTAATGAATTATTGAATTATTATCAACGCCTGGAAAGAGTTCTCATAATCCAATCGTGAATCTCATCGGAGGTGTGCTGACTCCATAGGCGAATACTTTGGTTCAGTTATAATAATAATTTTCATTTATCATTCCACAATTCTCAACATGTCCTTCCATTAATATTAATAAATATGTACACACGAGTGCCACTTATGGACCATTTTCATTTTTTTTTGCTTTTTCATCGATTAAATCTCTGAGGATAGAATTTATTCACTAAATAATTAAATAATATCTTCACAGTTGACAACTTATAAATAAATATGTTCACGCGAATTTGGATTCTTATTTATCTGCTTAAAAATATTACTGTAGCGATAACACGTAGAAATTGTTTAGTATTTGGTTTTTGCAATTTTTTTAATCTCTCTCATTATTTTTGGATTTCATTTCCCTCTCACACTCTCACTCGCTCTCTTTCTTTCATTATTAACCTGTTTGCTCTCTGGAGAATAAAAAAATGTTTAGGTTCCAAGTTCAAAGCCATAAAAAGTGCGAATAGACTGCAAACTACATTTGCATGCCACATTTCAATTATCAATAATTTTTTTCATTTTGTTCCATTTTTAATTGTTATTCACATAAAAACATTCGTTAAATACTAAACAGTCGAGTCGAAAAATAATCGTTACAGCCCTCATTTATCTCGAGGGAGAATCGTTATACACACAATGCGGTGGTGAATTATTGATTTATTTCAATATTTTTCATTAACACGAATATCCACCGCTGTTAACGAATTAATTATATGTTTCAATAACGAGAAGAGTGTTTTTGTATTTAATGCAAGTAATCAGCCAATTTGTCATATTGATCATTATTTTCACTCAATTTGACTTAGTTTTTTATGCACATTCATATGGAGAAAATTACTCAATATTTTTTGGTTTCATTAATCTCATTTTGTTTAATACTAATAATTACTTGTCTTCATGTAATACCATTGTCATCAATTATCCCTATACGAGGAATAATAGCTCATCATCTATAACACGGTGCACTGAAACTCTGAATTATCCTCAGACAATAATAATAATGAATAATACAGCATTTTTTAATTTATAATATTTATACGTGTCAACAAGAAAATTCAATTCTTTACTTTGTTTTCTTTTTTTTCGTTATAATCATTTCTGGTAAATCCTCCAATGGATGAGGGACGTTCTTCTGCATTCATTGAAAAATCATTCGTCGTTAACAATGTGCTTCTTTCAACGTTTTATATTAACTTTTTTAGTTTTGTTATTTTAATTTACTTTGTTAGCTATGACATAACACGATGATATAGGCTTGATATGACGGTGGCACGTTTTAAATAAATAAAATTGCCCAGCGAACAACCCTGTTGTCGCGATCTTAATTTTTCATTGATTTTTCTCACAGTTATAATTTTTAATCTGTAAAACCCCACACAACAGCTAATTCGCATAACTACTATTTTATAATCTCCGAATAAATTGTGTTTTTTTTATTTGAAAGCTATCAATTTTTTCCCACCATTTATGTTTTCCCTATAGTTTGAATCAGCTTTCATATTATGTTAAATTATCTGTTGGTATCTACTTGAAAATTCACCGACGGAAATGTGTTCATTAATTCATCAATTCAATAAATCTTTGGCTCTGACAGTTTATTGGATAGACAAGCCATGATTTCGTTCACACTGAATGGACAATATATTTCGTTAATTTTCACTATAATTCTCTTGATAAATATTTATCCCAGGGATGAATTCAATATGAATTATTGATTAAGGGCAATAATCAGTAGATACTCACATTGTTTGAATTTTTATCTGACGAAATTAACTGAAAGGGATGGATAAACTATTTACAAAAATTTTCATATTTAGTGCCTCGGGTAAATGGCCTTTTCATATCATAACACTTTAAGCACTTCAACTATTGATTTATCCTTAATAACTTCATCTAAATTAATATTTCTCGTACATGGACCGTTACAACTAATTCACTCCTACAATTTTGGCATTTGAAAATAAATAATTTCATTGGTTTAGAAACATAAAACAAAATCTACCGACATCATCTAGAAATTAAATTCCATCTGGCTTCTCATTGATACAAACGATATTACGAATATCAACAATTAGAGGGGGATCCCTAGTTACCCGAGAGCGCACTGGGCGACGACAGATGCATACGAACGGTCATTATTGTCAACATGATAAACAATTCAGCACCTTTGTCCATAAATCCTTGAATTAGCTGATTAGAGCTGTGTTTTACATTACAGAAACATTGCATTCGTAATTATCATCATTTCATTATTACAGAAATATGGGAATATTACATTAGAATTTAATATTCGTATCATAAATCTTTGACTTCACTTAAACCTTTTACCTCTTCAATCCTCAATCCTCATCTCCCTCTAAACTATTCTAATCCACTGCACTTTTTTTTCTATACATGTACAACGACGATCTTTGGACCCGTGACGAGAAATCCAAATGAAATTAATTTGTCACAATAACGTCTTTATCATTCCCTCACTCTTCTACAAATCTCATCTAATACAGTTGCACAATTTTTCTTAATTTATCCTCGCTTTTGTGATTCGTCCTAGAAATTCGTTTCATCGATATTACTTCCCAGGAGACATTGTATCGTGTGAATCCAGATTTGTCAATTAGGCTTAGATTGTAGAGATCCTGGGGAACATTTCAAATAATTGATTGGTATCTCGCAAAGTGCAAGTGATATATTCCCTTGAAGAGATTGGGGGCATTTAAAAAATTAATGAATTGATAAGATTCAAAGTTACAGTCAGAGGAAACTATCTCCCTTAATTTCAGTGATTTTTACCGGTGAGTTTAACACCATTAAAATTAGATGAGCGGTCTGAAACTTCGGTATGAGCGGTTCTGCAGTAGAAACCGCAAACGAAAAACAGAATCACATATGTGCACGATGTTGCATGAGGGATCTCGAGGGAGTACTCCAAGTTTTGATGATTCAGCTGAGTCTTAACTCTCTTATTCCCAGATGTTTACCGCATTCTTTGTTGAATGGAGTTCCTGGGAAATCAAACGTTAAGCTTGATTCACAGATAGAAAAAGAATGATTGTGCTAACATCATTCTACTTGAATTAAATATTATTTCGCTGTTAATTTACAGATGTGTATATACAGGGAATGAGAAGTTCCTATATAAATTTAGCTTGGATCCACCAAACCGCTAATTGAAGATTATAAATTTTCCCCCGAGACATCCGATGGATGCTTAAAAAGTTTTTATTCGCAGATGGATGAAAAAGAAATTATGCGCCGTTATGTACAAGACAAAACACGAAGCGTAATTTTATTTTTCGCGAAATAAAATTGCTCGAATTGCTAAGATACCTTTAAACTTATTTCCCTTGTCGCAACGGCCAGGAACATCTTATCCTTGCTCCAAAGAAAAAATCATAATACATTTTTTTTCTATCAGTGTAAAAATGTAAAATTGTAAAATACTATTTACCCGTCTCCGTTTCCATGCCCATTAGTAGTGAGTGGTCGGGAAGACACTGAGGTACCCTGTGGAGCATCGTGGTTATCTCCCTCGAACACTCGAATGCAATCGAGGTCCTCCTCTTTCGCAATTGTTGGCTCTAGAATTCTCGTCAGAAGTGGAGTTGATTCGCCACTTGAAGTGGATTCCTCATCTTCCTCAGACAGTTCCATACATCTTTTATCCTGAGGATCAAAAAGAAGTTATGAAAATCCGATTTTGCTTATCTGTGACAAAGTTTTACTAGAATTATAATGGCCAACTTCTTGCTTCAGTCTCTCCAACAATCTCTCCTTATCCACCCTGAGTCTCTCCGCCTGATCAGCCTGGGCTGCGTTCTTTATTCCTGATAGCTCCAATACAGCCAGATGTGCATCCTTCTCCGATAATGCTGCTTTGAGTGCTTCGCGTCTAAAAATAGAAATTCATAGATAACGGCATTAAAACACTATCAATAGGAACTTTAAACGCAAATTAAAGTGCCTACTTCAAGTGATGAAGGTCTTTGAGTTGCACTATACGTTCGTTCGTTAAACACTCGAGTTTCTTCTCACACTTGGAGAGTTTGGACAGTAAGGGCCTACAAGTGTGGCACTTCAGCGCTGACGCGGATTGAATCGATGCTATTCTCTGCTCTAATTTCTCCACCTGATGAATAATAAAAAGAAGCTTAAGCTTTTCGTGAATTGAATTAGTTAACGAACCCAGTTCATAAACTCTGGTGTAATCCACCTTCAGGGGCGACAAGCAATTCTCATACAAAATTTTATGGGGAAAATTAAAATTGCTGGAACGTCGAAGAACTGGCTACGAGAGAATGAAAAAAATCTTTATTATTATGCGAACATACGAAATGAGGATCATCACCGGAGGAAAAAATTGATAAAAAAGGAATATGGGATAGGTCAATTCAATTGAATTGTCATCTTTTAGAGTGATACTCTATGTAGGGAGACATTTTAAAAAATTTTGACGACATTAATATATATATTGTTATGGATGGACATCTCTAATAATTAATTACGGTTCATTAAGCATTTTTAAGCGAAATAAATAATAAACAGGGATACGGAAAAACTCGATACATTTGCAGACGGGAAATTCAGATAGAAATCAGATAAACAACAAAATGTACGAATTTTTGACTTTGCGGTTGTAAATGTATGAAAGTTTTTCAGCAAATTTTTCTAAGTGTGATAAATTGTTAGAAAATTATACCTTACCCGTTCGAAAGCATTTTTTCGGGCCTTCTCGATAATTTTAATCCTCCTCTCGCTGTCACTTGTGATTTTAACGCTTCCTCTCAGCGCCTCCTTCAAATCTTCATTCTTCTGCCTCGCACTTTTCAAGTCATTCTCCAATCTACTCTCTTTCTCCTCCTTCTCTTTTATCACACCCAGCAGCTCTTCAATTTGTTCCAGATCAATTCTCTCGCCAAACGCTCGCTCTAATGAGTCGATTTCATCTTCAAGCTGTTGAACCCTCTCGTCTCGAACTCTAATCTCCTCTTTCAGAACCCCGATATCTTCGGCCTCATACTCCCTCAACTCTTCCCTCATACTCTTCATATCTTCCTTCATTTTTGTCACCTTATCCTGCCACTCCACAATTTCTTGCTCACATCCCTGGAGCCGCTTGTCTTTTTCGAATATCGTGTGCTCCATCTCTTTCATTTTCGAATCTTTCTCAGCCGATGTGCGTTTGAAGTAGTCGTTTTCAATTTCTGATTGTGAATTTCCTGTGATTTGCAGAGGCTCTTGCCTCAACAAATCTTTCTCCAAGCCTTCAATTTTCTTTGATAATTGCTCAATCCTCTCTTCACGATCCTGGAGCTTTTGCATCAGGGCATCAACGTTGTGACTCTTGACATATTCCTCCAGATGAGACACCATTTCCTCCAATTCCATGATCCTTGTTTTCTCAATTCTCACATCACCGTTACGTTCAATCCAATTTTCCAGTTCTCGTATTCTCCTGTCCCCCACTGTCACTCGAATTTTGAGATCTCGGAGCTCTTTGATGTCAGGATTTTGTTTCAGAAAATCCTCAAACTCAGATATTGTGTCCTCCAGGCTGTCAATTTTTTCAGATTTTATTTGAATAATCTTACGGAGATCTGCAATCTCTTCGTTGTCTGAGTGATTTCTCAAGAAGTTCTCAAGAGATGTAACTTCTGCCTCCAACTGACGAATTCTGTTGATCTTGATATACTCTGTCTCTCCATTTATATTTTTGAGACATGATAGATGTTCGGGCTGCATATTGTGATGTTTGCAAATGCACGTGACACAGGTGTGGAAATAAAATAATAATGGAATTTAAATAAATTGTGATGAACATAAAGTAGGAAGCATTCGGGTTAATTACACTGTAAAATGACAAAGTGTCTCGGAATGTTCACGCATAATATTTTTAACGGACACTGTTATATCTTTCACTCGTCTCATTTTTTTTCATTTCATTTTTTATATATAACTATTTATATACGTGCATATCAGTTTTTATAACAATTACACATACTCTCGCGATCAATATTTCGTCCATAAATTAATAGTATTTATAAGTATATTACGTTTTATTGTTGCCGTTGGTTTGTTTGTCATCGTTAATTCATTTTTATGGTTTCCTTTATTTTTTAGTTTTCAATTTTCATTCGTTAACGTATTCATTTGCATAATTAATCATTACTTCTGTTACTTTATTAGCTCAGTTTTTTTATCGATAATATTAATTGTTCAATTATCATCACTAGGTGTTCTTATTTTATTTTATTAATACGTTAACAATGGTCGTAGCATTTCGCGAGAAATCAATATGCATTTCAATAAAATGTTCACCCCGAATTTTATAACTCACAGTTACTGTTATTAACGGGTTCAATGTACTCGACGAACGGCTCTTCAAATGGGTTTATATGATTATGAATTTTTTAATCACTCTTAACTGGCAAATTGTACTAAAAAGAATAGAGGAGGCGTCCCCAACGAATAATGACCTTAGAAGAAGCTTTTCAAGAATCCAGCGGGTCCCGCCTATTGTTTTATGGTTCATACCGTGCAGATACGGGATTAATTGAGACAACAGGGAAGAGTGAATTGCCGAATGATGAAAATAATTAGGTGTTTTACGGAAATTATAAATAATGAATCCGGAGGAAGCATGGAAAGAAGAGAAGTCTTGTTAGTTAAGTTTTTTTGCAATTAATTAATAGATGACTTGGAAAAAAGAAAAACGAACCTCTTGTTGCTGTGCAGCTGTTTGTTTCAACTTGGCTTGTGCGGCTTTGAGTGCTCTGTAGGACACAAATTTAATTATTCCCTCGGATAAAGTTAAGGAATGAGTTGGTAGTTATTTGAGATAAGAAAACTCACTCTTGCAGATCTCGAATTTGTTTCTCCTTTGAGTTCTGCTCCTCTTGTGTCATCTGCACAAGTTGAAGTAGTCTTTCGGTTTCGGCAGCGCTTCTTCCAGCATCTTCCTTCGCCTTTTCCAGTTGTTGCTCGGCAATCTCCAGGGACTTTTGCATTTCTGCCAATCTTTTGTCTGGCGACCCACCACTCTGTAATCAAAGTACAAGATATTCGTATTGAAAATGCGACCGTTTAATCCGATTTATTTAAACACAAAAATTATTACTTATTTTTTGTTTTTCCGATAAACGTGCACAAGGTGCACGCGAATAGAACTGGGCGTCTCACAGCATAAACACCGAATTTACGTCATTTTTTAATTTACCTTTTGAAGTTGTTGCTCCAATTGATCCATTTTCGCTTTTCGTTTCTTAAGGTCTTGATCGAGATTTTGTAACATTCTCTCCTTTTCTTCAGCAGCCCTAAATCTACCCTCCGCATTTTTAGCTCGCTCCTCAGTCTGTCTCTTCTGCTCCTCCAACTGACGTCTTTGATCGTCAAGTTGTTTTCTCTCCTGACTAGTGTCGGCGCCAGGTTTCGCTGCCCCAGCTTGGAGTTTCTTGTTCGCTTCGTGAAGATCGACCTGTGATTAACAATAATTATTTACTATCCACACGGATACGACAACACTACAGATATTATTTAATCGCAAGCCTCGCCATTCGTTGTCAAAGATGGTCAAAGAAATAGAAAAATAAAACCATAGAACAGATTGAGCGATTATTATGCTTAAAAATTGGTAAACATAAATGTATAATTATAATTGCATAAATAATAGAAATTATTACAATAATAATCATAAACTTGCATCGCAATCATCAATCGCACTATCCAACAAAACATAATTTGCGTGGTGACACTCACACAGTATATCAAAATATGAATAGGTACATTAAAAAAATAATTGTATGATACTATAAAGGTAACGACAATTACAAAAGTGAAAAAATGGTAACAATATGAACAACAGTCTTGATCAATAATAATAAAAGTCAAGACTACTTAAGCTACATTCCCAGTTGAGAGTAAAGAGCTTTCATGAATTATCGTTAAGGTTTCTTTTGCTAAATTTTCTTTTAATCTCTAAGCTCTTTACTACCACTGCTGTGCGTTTCGTAGAAAATGTGAGCCACTCCTCCAAGTGTGATATGGAATATATCTTGAGGGATCTTCGGACAATGAATAAGGAAGGATTAACCAAGTGGACACGTGAACAGGATGAGAAAACAAATTGCGTGCTGGCCGGTAAGCCGACAAATGATGTAGACGATGATGATGAAGAAGCGACGACGTGGCGTGGACGATGAACATCATTATAATACAACATATTCGTGTGTGACAGACAGAGGAGAACACAAGATGAAAAATTGTGCAGGCGCGTGTGCAACCAAGATGGTGAATCAATATATAAAAATATATTGAATGTGTAAAGAAATATATTTTTTAGTTATTCGTTGATAATATTGCAGGTGATTGGATAAGAGAGACTCAATGCCGCTGATATGATAGAGTGGGCTGTTGCTCAGGCCAGGTATTATCTTCCTAACCTGATTTTTCTCGAGCTCCTGCACCAGCATCTCGAGCTGAGATTGGAAGCGTTCGCGCTCAACGGTTGCCTGCTTGATCTCCTCTTTAGCACGTTCGAGGTCCTTGCGGAGTTTAGCAGCCTCTTGACCACCACCATTCTGCTGTTGTTGCTGCTGCGGTCCCTGCTGCAACATGATCTGCATCTGCTGAATTTGCTGCTGCTGAGCGTGTATCTGTCGTTCGGACGTTTGAATTCTCTTCTGCAGCTCGTTGGCAGTCTTTTCCGCATTGTCTGCTCGTTGTTTTTCCGTTTCAATGAGCTTTCGCCACTGCTCTATCTGCGCTTCGTTGGCCGCTGAGGCTCCCGCACTTGCCAACTGCATCTGCAGCTCTTGAATGCGTTTCTCCGCTTGTTCTGCACGCTGGCGCTCCTTGTTTTGCTCCTGGGTGAAATTCTGCACTTGTTGAGTGAGACGTCGCACTTCCCGTTGTTGTGCCTCGAGGGTTTCCTTGACGGCACGATCGGGAATCGCTTGTTGCTGGACTTGTTGCAGTCGTCTGACTTCTTCTCTCTGTCGTTCCAATTCAGCTTCGCTTGTATTCAATTCTTGCTGGAAGTTCATCAACATGTCTTGAGATTTTTCCAACTGAATGACCAGCTGATCTCGCTCCACCTGCAGCTGCTTGATTTCACCCTCCTGCTTTTCCTTGAGTTTTTCAATCTTATCTGAGTGCTTCTCACGATTTTCCAGAATAGCTGACAACTTTTCACGCTCACGGAATGCATACTGAACATCATGCTGAAGTTTCGCCAGTTCCTCAGTACTAATAAGCGGTTGTTGCTGTTGAATTCTTCGAATCTCCTGCATCAATGTATCACGTTCCTCTCGCATTATCGTTAAGTCATTCATTGCCCTATCGTACTCCATCTTAGCTTGTTCAGCGACCTCTTGATGCTTAACCAATCCCAACTGTGACTTTTCAAGCTCTTTAGCAAGCCTACCAGCTTCCAACTCCACCTGATCCCTCGCCACAATCGCCTTATCCAAGCTCGCTCTCAACCTTTCAACTTCGATACTAGCACTCTCCGATCTCGTTTTACCCTCAGTCTGCATGAGCCTTTCCAGTCTAATGATTTCAACCCTCAACTTCTCGTTATCTGCCTCCAGTGCGTCAGCCCTGGCTTTGAGTTTATCATGTCTATCTCGTATTTTTTCCGCCTCGATTTTCGCCCTCTCAATTTCGGATCTCATCTTCTCTTGATTGGCATTAGCCTTACTTGCTTCCTCTCTAGCTCTCTCAAGCTGCAGTTGGCTCTCGTGTAATTGAGCCTCTAGTTCAACACTTGCCGCCTGTGTACGCTTCAACTCAGCCTCACGTACTTCAAGCCTCTCCCTTACTTTATCCAGATCCTGCTGTAGCCTACTACTATCACTCTGCCATTTCTCTTGTTCGAACTGGTATTTACCTCGAACACCCTCTGCACGCTCCAGATCGGCACGCAATCTCGAGGCATCCTGTTCAGCTTTTCTCGCGCGCTCCAGTTCAGCTAGTGCCTTATCCAGTCTGTCCCGCAGTCGTTCAACATCGAGTTTGGCACGCTCGTGCTCCTCCTTCTGGCGCTCCTGGCTCTCCTGGTATTTACCGAATCTTGATGCATACCTTTCGCACTCCTCTCTCGCACTCTCCGCTTCTGTTCGCAGTCTCTCAGCCTCTGCTTGCGCTTTGCGCACCTCCGCTTGCTGTCTATCATGCTTCTCGTACATCTTCTCAATCTCCATCTGCATTCGCTGGAGCTCATCCTGGGTTTTCTCGGAGGTACCCTGAGCTTTGTTCAATTGGGAGTGCGCACGGTCTAGCTCAAAGCTTATTCTCTCGTTATCAGCAACGAGTTTGTCCCGTTCATTCTGCAAACGTCGCAACTCAATTTGTGACTTTTCGTATCGCTCCCGTAACATTTCCAAATCGACACTCAAACGATCCAAATCCTCCTTTGATTTCTCTTCGCTTTCTTTAGCACGGCCTAGTTGCAGTACTGCACGATCGTACATTTCTTGCACTCGTGCCAGTTCCTCTTGTGATTTACGCGCTTCCTCGCGACTCTTGATTGACAGGTGTTGATTCTTCTCCGTGTCCAGCTCCAAACGATCTTTCTCCGCTTCCAGGACCTCGATACGATTTTGCAGACGGTAGGACTCGCTTTGTGCTCTGGGAATAGAATTTTGGTGAATGTATGACGTGTTTCGTTTATTGATTTAGTTGGGGGGAGGTTTACCATGGAAAAATAATGTATTTAAAGAAGAAACATATTCTCGCTCGTGCGCAGCGTAAAATTTTGGGGGACAAATAACTCTGGTAGTAGGAGTATTATTTAACCTTTGGGAAGATGGCCCTATACATTTCCCTCAGGCCAAACGACACGTTTTCGCGATGTCTGTCTCAACATTCACTTTTCAAAACGATTCAGTGCACGTTAAATCAATGTCTGGGTGTAAAGCTGTCCTTACCACCCAATAAATCAGACCGAAAGATGGATTTTTCAGACAACAATGAAATCTCCTACACGTCTATATTTTAGAAACTGTTTAAATAATTTGGGAAAAATATACAGCGATGAGATTGTTGTCCTAGGAATCCTCGTTTTGATCTAAAATATCATACAGATAATGGAGAGATTTTTTTCCAGGCACCTCCCCTCAGTGGTGCGTGACATGAGAACTGACTTACCTATCAAATTTACCCAATAGTTTTTCGAATTCCTTACTCGTAGTGTCACGCTCCTCCATTGCCTTGCCTAGGGTATATTGAGATTTATCGAGCTTCTCCTTGAGTATTTCAATTTCCGTGAGGGCATCGTCGCGTTCCAACTGCAGTAATTAAAGAGTCAGACTCAGGAATTCCAAATTTTATATAGAAATTCCTGAGAGAATTGTGGTAAAGAATGATGAAGACTCACCGTCAATTTCTGATGGGAATTGTGCGCCTTTTCCCACCTGTCCTTAACGAGATCCAATTCAGACAGTGCATTGTCTTTATCCCGCTGAAGCCTGGAAACCTCTTCCTGAAGATTGTCTCGTTCTTTTTGTAATCTTGCGACGATTATCTGTCAAAAAATCCCCACAGAACTATCAGTATCACATAATTATGAACATAATGATAATACGAATTTACCGGACACGACACAGAATAGAAATTGTTACCTGTGCTTTGTCGTATTTATCTACGAGACGGTCATGCTCGAGTTGAACTGCATCTTTCTCTTTTTGTATCCTTGCAGTTTGTCCCTGAACTTTGTCCAATTGACTTTGCATATTATCGAAGTCGTAGTTCTGCTTTTCCTTCTCCATTTGCATCTGTAGGAAGCATAAAGTATAATAGTGATGCGGCTATTTCAGGATATTAAAACCCTTTGGTTATTATTTCTTCAGTAAAATTATTTTATAGTTATGTAGTGGAACCTGAGAGCTTTCATATGAGACCCATTTGATCTTCAGTTTCTGGACTACGTGGAATGGTTTTATTATTTAAAATTAGCAGATCTAAATTTGGGTTTAGTAGCAGCAGTTAAAGTCACAGTTCCTTTTGAGTAGCTTCCGCACAAGGAAACTGTGACCGTGCCGCACATATCATTGATTGTATCACTGACTGATCAATGATCGAACTAATCATCAATGAAATTATTAATAAAAATACTCACCCGACGGACTTCCGTCTGGGACTTATCGAGTCGCTCTTGGAGCTTGTCGGCCTCGCTCTGTGCCTTGTCCAACATGTTTTGAACTCTCTCCTGCTGCAGCTGGGTCTTACCGAGTGTCGCCTGTGTACGCTCCAACTCCTCCTGTACTTTTTCTAATTCACCAACTGCCTTGTCCCTCTCAGAATGCAACCTTGCGACAGTCGCCTGCGCCCTGTCGTACTCATCACGCAAGCTCTCTTGTTCAGTCTGAGCATTTTCCAATCTCGCCTTCAACCGATACACCTCACCCTGACTCTTTTCCACCTATCGTTCAATAATATTATCAAGCATCTGTCTTTACAGTCGATGAAAGTTAAAGGGTATTACATGGTATCGACCCACTGTCGCTTTTTTTGGCCGTTAGATATGACTCTGATGATTGATTCATGAGTGATGCTTTCAAACTTAAAAATATCAGGTTTTTTTACACAAAGGAAATCCTCGATTCTATCATAAATACATTCGAAACATGCAGCTACAGGTCAGGTTAATAAAATGTTCTTGACCCATTAACAAAAAATATAATTTTCCATTGAAATATTATCCAGTAATCCTCATAAAAATATTCATCTTTATTTTACTCATTGTGTCCAAATAAATGTCACAATGTCGTCGAAATAATTTGCAAAAGTTCATATAAAAAAAAATAAAAAAATAGTCTACCTTTTCTTGAAGAGCTGTGGCTTCGGCCCTCGCTCGTTCATTATCCGCCTGTGTAACACGCAACTCAGCCTGGGCTCTTCTCAGGTCAGTTGCTGATTTTTCAGCGCGTTCGTGAATTCTATCCATCTCTTGAGACGAATTTATTGTACTCCTACCAAATCCTGTTTGGGATTTTTCAATATCGTGTCGCAATCTCTCATTTTCTAATTCAAGCCTTGTGAGCCGCTGCTTGGCTGCCTCCCAGTCAGCACCACTTCGACCCACCTCAGAGGCTGCTTTGTCCAACTCTGCTTTACTTTTCCCTAATTCCGACTGTGAACTCTCGAGCTTTGTCTCCAGGCGATCCTTCTCAGCTTGTGCACGCTCCAATCGTGCACCAAGTTTTTCCACCTTAAATTAACAAAATTCTCAGTGGTTCATTACTTTGTAAGATAGACTAGAAACTGCTACGGAGAATGGGTTGGAATGCAAAAATTGTTAAAAACAAACCTTTTGTCCACGTCGACATTTCAAGTGTTGCCGTTAGAATGATTTTAACAATGCATTTTTTTCAAATGAGGAATTGATTAGTTGTTTAAGAGAAAATTTATGGAAAATTCAAATTTATCTAAAATATTAGAATTCAGACCCCAATTCTTGTTGTATTGTTTACAGTTTCAGTGATACATCTTGCAACTTTAGTATGTCACACATTTATACAAATCTCGCGGTTAATTTTGATAGGAATTCCTCGTGTCTCACTGGGTTTAATCAACATATGTTAGAATATCAATTTTACCTCAGACTCCAAAGCATGAATCTTCATTTTATATTCAGCTAATTCTCTCTCATGGAGTTCTCTCTCCTCCTGTTTCTCTTGTTCAGCACGATCACGCTGCTCTCTCAGCTGTGCCATCTGCTTCTCCTTGTCCTCGATAGCTTCCTCTAGGCTGCTCAGTGCGCCCTCGCTACTGCAGTGGTGTGCCTGCATCGCGGTCAGCCTTGCACGTGCCATATCCACTTGGTTGTCTTTCTCTTTCAGCAGATCCTCAAGGTTTTCAATCTGAATTTTTCAAGAATAACAGTTCGTTCAGTTGCACAATCATTGATTGAATAATACACTGACAGAAAAAATGAGATCTATCAAGAGAATTTTATTTGAAACAACTATTCTTCGGTTGTAAATTCAATTTAAACGATTTTGCGGTGAACATCAGCTACCAGAAAAATCAATCTCAAGAAGAAAAAGTTGATATTCACTGTAAAATCTTTTTTTTTTAACTGGTTCTAGTAGATAAGGTATTTGATGCTAAATGATAGACTTTTAACGTCTTAGAAATAGGACAGATTTTTTTTTTGTCTGAGGAGATCGGAAAAGTGAGGCCGTTTTTGCATGTAATACCTCACATAATACTTGTTGTTAAAAAATCTCAATATAAATAATTTTTTCTACCATTGTATACTTACTTTAAAATAAGGAAATTTCGAAAAAGCAGGGAAGAATAAATATTTTTACAGAAAAACAGGAGTGGATCTAGCGGGATCTGTTTACTTACTTTCTCAGATGCTTCCAGCTGGTACGTTTATTTTTATTGAACCACAGTTAACTTTTTTTCTATACCACCACAAATGCTACATTGTGTTCAGTGTTTTCCATTGAGGTATTTGTGTTATGTGAATGTGTAACGCGAATTGAATGCGCAAACGAAAAATCACGAAACTCGTAATCAGTTTGAGTTTCCAAAAAAGTTCTGTTGTTGGTAAACAAAAAATCAATACATATATGGAGATAAAAACAACGGAGGAATGGGAGCGTGGTAAAATTTATGAGGAAAAATAAACAAAAAACTTTATTGAGAAAAATACAAAACTATACAGTGCACAACAATACAACATAAATTAATTGAAGTTGCTAGAGAACAAAAAGAACTTATAGAACGTGTTTCGGGTATTGACAGAAATATTGTGCTGTACATCTAAACTACGCTTCGACGAAAACTACTTAAATCTAGGGATACGCTCTTCAAATATATTACTCTCATCCTCATCCATACAAATTCATTCTTGTAAATATCAACGAAAACTTGAATGACAGGGCGAGAATTGATGACAGTCTCATGAAAGCGACGTGTCGATATCCCCAGTGATGATGAAAGATTTTCAAAAAAAAAACTTGAGGAATATTTGACTCACCTTTCGCTGGAGGACGTTAATCTTGCGATCTTTAATGTCCATGTGGTCTTTGACTTCGGTGAGTTCGGTATTGAAACGATTTCTCTCCTGTTGGGCTTGAAGGACAGCCTGAGTTTTCTTCTCGATTAAGCGATTCTTTTCTTCTAGTCTCTGTCTCATCTCCTCGACCTGGTTAAAAGGATATAATAAATTACTAAAGAGTCTCGAAGTACGTCGACTGTTTTTTCTCTAGTGATTCCTTATTAACTATAGCCATAAGAATTTATTCTTGTCCATAAGTTTAACAAATATCTGTTATTTCGTGCTTAAAAAATAGGATTTTTGAGTGTTTAACAACTCCAATAGTTGATGTATGAAAAATAAAACTTAAAACAATTATCATTCTGTGGAAAATATAAGTTTCATCACGTGGAATATCCACTTTTTCAAACATTTCCCTACGTAATTTAATTGAGAGAGATTAGCCCTAGTTGGTCACCTGACGTGAACTTGTGATTTGGTCATTTCCATGGGGATTGCTGCCATGTTATTTAGGCTCTAGTGTTACTGAATTCATTATAAACTCCCGGACGCGCTCAACCCGTTTCCGATAAGGTCGTGCAACGAGTAATTTGGTTTAACAAGGAAACAAAATGCTCAATTGTTTTAATTCAATTTTAATTATTTAACTTTCCAAAGTTTCGTATCTGTTGCGAAGGGTGTTTTTGATAGCTATTTCCTCGCCGGTGAATAACTTTTTGGTAGAATCATTGTATACGACATTTGATGAGCATTTTGTTTAAATCGAATGGAACGAAGAAAACTGATACGTTCATTCATTTCATGAGAGAAATTTCGAGTTTAATGTGCTCTAGTGGACAAACTAGGATTATCTACAGAATGATCCGGACCAAAGTGGAAAAGATACTTGAATGCCCTCAAATGTCTAGCTGACTCTGGAGACTATTTCCATCAAAACCCACATATCGTCCACTATTTTTCATAGATCTGAAAAAACATTGTAAAACAAATTTTTTGGAGCGGAAAAATTTTCTGTTATGTTCCCTTGATATCTCTCCAATTTGCAATGATAAAAATCCCCCTCAGTTCAATTTCCCGGGAACCCCTGACAACTCAACGAGATTAGTTCAACTTCTCGACTCCCTAGGCTCCTTAACTATAACGAACACAAAAATAATGAAATGTCTCTCCTGTCTTTCTCCATAATCGACGAATAGTGAGAAGAAAAAATTCATACTAAAATTGAAAGACATTCACATGACACATAGCTGACCCACTTTACCCCAGCGACCTGCTTCCGCCTCGGTTCGATTTGTCTAACCAAGGAGAGGCGTCGTACGGGTACCGAGGTGAAATCGATTTGCTTCGGGATTAAATCAGGTGATGCATTTATAGAGTTTATTCTCAGACCGATAACATCCAAATGCCATCTGGCATTGTCACTTCCAAAAATAGAAATATTTCCAGTTTCACGTCACATCAATTTCCAATAATAAAAATTTACGGAAGCATTTACATGATTTGAAAATGTTGGTATGAAATTACCATTTAAATAATCTAAATAATTTCATCGTACTCTTCCGCATTGCTTTTTATCGTAAAATCTATAAAGTTTAATGACAGAAAAATCCTCGTATAATTTCTTTACTGGATAAATCTTTTCATTTACGAACTCATTGAGGAATTTTCTTGAAAACATAGTACCTAAAACTGAATATCTCATCAGGAGATCTGTTATAGTTCTTCGAGGAAGCCTTGAACCCCATAACCCTCTAAATTTAATAATAAATTGTGGAGAGCTCTGGGGTTCAAGGCGCAGTTTAAGGGGCGAATTTTGACATAACACGATAACATGATGAATGATATCTGTCATGAATGTAAAGGTGATTGAAGAAAAAAGATCGACTGGCTCTACCTCGATAAAGTGATCAAGATTTTTGTTACTTTTCTGTGACGAAAATCCGTCACTTTTCTCTGCCCAAAGACGATCAGTAATTGACCTTCTGTCAATGTCGTGTCATCTACATGGAAAATTACCATCAATTAACCTGTCAAACTTGCCTGTTCCCTGCCTACTTACATCGGCTTGAAGCATATTGTAGTGCTCCTCCTTGGCACAGAGTGACTCCTTGAGAACAGCGATGTGCCTCTGATAATCCTGATGCTGTTCCTCCAATGTCTTCATCTTAGCAGCCATACCAAGTATTTCCTGGTCCCTGCGCTGCACCTCACCCCTGAGTTCGTCCAGCTGTGAAAATATTCGTCGTCCGACCAAAAATCTATCAGTCTAACCGTTCCCTCGACCAGGCCGTTATCAAAAAAAAAAAAAAAAAAACCGAAAAAATGGACGGCCCTTTCTCATTGTTCTTTCATATTCATTTTAATCAGTCATTCGAAGTTTTCCTTCCCCTGTTCTGCCCGACCATGGAGCACCTGTCATCGAATACCCAATTAATCATTGACTACCACACGCAGCTGATCATTAGCCCCCAGACTCGAGCACTGAATTCACCTCGATAACAACCCCAAGTACCTCCATAATCGGTCAAAACACTCAGCATGCAGTGGCAGACCCATCAAAACGAATATTGTGTAAACCTAGTGTCACATATCATGTGATGAATTGATGTTAATTCACAGTTTTGGAGTGGATGTTTCTCTGTGTGCAGCTCATTCGATTCATCGACCCTCCTGTTGCTTATCTGTATATCATATTCTTTTCAAAATTAATAACACATACCTACTTGGCCGACTCTCTCTACTTTGTTGCAGAAAAAAAAAATATAGCGCGTGATTATCGCTGTGACGTATCAAAGTATTTTCTCTCTGTGATTTACCTTTGATATAATCACAAGCGAAAAAGCATTTTACGTGTATCACTAGAGATCTAACTAAGGTCTAAGCAAGTGTGTCATTTGCGTATTCGTTCCAATTTCCATTTTTATCACAAAAAAGGGAGAAATATTCTACCACTATTCTGCATTTTTTTTTTCCACGTGAAAAAAAAAATGACACACTCGCATGACTCCAAATGATGAAGACTCCTGTGATGAATAAAACGAGCGGATCAAGACACCCTGCAAATGACATTCATGAAGAGAGAGTGGGGTCTCGGGCGGGGCGGGGCAGGGGGGGCTGCGGGGTGAATCGCGTGAAAAATGTTGATGTACATGTGACAGGGGATGCAAATGGAGAAAAGTCAATAAGACTTTTAAACTCGTAGCGAGAACTAAATGACTCTGTTGCTATTATTGTAATTTTTCCACCCTCGCGGTGGATTCAGATAACAGTTGAAAGAAATTTATGCCAGAAAATGATGAGAACGCGATTCATTGGATTTAATGAGGTTGATGATATCTGTATGTTGAAATATTCAGGCATCATTAATAACTGAATTTGAATTGATGCAAAGGATGCAATAATGATTGATACAAAATGCTGCCGTTGATTTAAAAAAATGTGATTATGATCAGACACTGTTTTGATGACTAAAAAAAAAAATTGAATGAGACAGTTTCGATAATTCGATTAGACTCTGAAGACAACTACTTTATGATAAAAGTAACAAACACCAATTTGTTGAACATTACTCGTCAGTTAATTAATATTAAGAAATAAAATTGAAATATTGTTACATTTTTGGCTGGTGGTAATAATTACGATAATCCAGATACTATGGAAGTAAGATGCCTCGTTTAAGCAAACGCAGTGATAAACGAAGGAATGGGTGCTTGGAGAGCTTGGAAGTGCTTCTCGTTCGACGGGTGAAGTGATATCCTTACCTCTTCAGTAAGCTAAAATATTTTGGGCACCATATTTAATATGCTTAGCTCGTCAACGTAACCACCTTGCATTCCATCGATACTCATGACACCTCAGTAATTATCTCCAGTGTTATTAAAGCCGACAGTGAATCATCATCATCATCATCATGGGGCAGTAAAACTCAGAGGAAATTAATGCCAGCGAGAATCGATGGAATGAACTGGCATTTGTTGATACGTTGTCTTATCCATAACTTAAATATAATATCTTATGACTTTAAGTATAGTTTAAACGCCGGAAAATCATCAGAGGGTGCGTTTGGTTTGCCCAACGATTTTTGTTTGATACTTGAATATCTCTCCCTCAGATCAAACAATCAACAGTAGGAGATAAGAGTACACGAGGAGCTCTTGGGGCAGTCAATAGCAATTAAGTATTGTTTGCTAAGTATCTCTCAAGCGTGGGACAAAAACCAAACGCTCTACTATTGCTGGGAGGTAAAATAACGGAGTGTCACGGTGAAAAATCAGCACTTCAACATTAATATTGTGTTATGGAAGAGAGAGAACCTCAGTAATTGGAAAATTTCTACTCTTTCTCCAGGTCCAGAAGAAATCGTCTACGAGAACTGAAAATACAAAATACAATCCCTGGGACGTGATAATTTTGTCCTGATGTGGAGAACGAGTTTTTTCTAGTAATTTTTTTCAGTGTCAGTACTGCAATTATTCTCTCACGAAGATCATCGAGAAGTCTGCGGAAGAATTATCGCAAGATCTTCGGAAGATTTCTCTGGTGACCAAAAAAGTCTTGGCAAGATTTTTGAACGACAATTTTTTTCCAGAGATATGTTCGGAAGAGGAGTTTTTAAGAAGAGTTTTCACAGTAAAGTGCAAACCCTCCTAGGAAAATTCAATAAAGTTCCGTTAATTAATTATGCGCGTTAAAATATCCAAAGAGTGTATGTCCTGGAGAAGGTAGAGAAATTTTGTTTTCTAGTACAGTCACTTGGAAGAATAATTCAGCTCGTGATAATTCGTTATTTTTCATTCAGCACGTATTTTCCAACGTTGTGAAGAAAGAGAGAGAGAGGAAGATTAAAAAATTTAAACACAAGTAAATAATCAAGAACAAGAGTAACAAAATTTCTCAACAGAAGTAGAATCTTGCTGCAAATTCAACGATAATCATAAAACCATAAACAGAATAACAATTGGAAAGATTGGAGAGAGAAAGAGAGATTGAGAGACTTCGGAGTTAATAAACTGTTGAGTTCAACGAAAGCATCGAGTACTTGCTGCGCTTGCATGCACCATGCCATCGTGAACAAACGGTGGATGGGGAAAAAATGGTGAATAGCATGCTGTCATCCTTTGTCTCCTTGATATTTTCTTTTTTTTTTTTCTACTGTTTCTTTTCCTTCGCCAAGTTCGCTTTTGCCACGTGAAAAGTGTCTCGGTGCTGGAGCTTAATTGTAGCGTAGTGGAAAAATGGAAACATTTAATTACTTTTTTTGGGGTGAAAGAAAACTAGGGGAAAATAGGTGTGATGAGAGGATTGGTTCGTGCGAGAGAAAGAGAGACAATGTGACGGAAGCTGAGAATTTTTTTCTGAAGAGTATCTCCTTGGGAAGATATCTTCGATGATAGCAGAGAAATATTTCATAATAAGTGATAAGGAAGAGCAAAGTAGAAATTATTGAAATCATGAAAATTATACGAATAATTTGAAATCATAATAATTGCAAATTGTCCGAGAAACGGAGGAACAGTTTTTTTTTATCTTTATCACTTTTATAGTTTTGAAAGTATCGGTGGGTTTATCAGTCGTTATGATGGGAAGTCCGAGTGCCAATGAATCTCATGTCAGTGATGTAAAAAGGATACTTGAAATGATTGATCTATGATACTTCTCATCTATGACAACTAATTTATCGATGAACCAATTGGTGATGCGATGATTATAACAATGATACAATGAGTGATTTTGAAAGAATGATTTTGGATAGGTTTCATTGATACTGATTGATATTGCCAGATTTTCAGATTCGCAAGAATTTATTAATCAACGATTTTATCACACAGATTTTTTTTTTTCATTCTGTAACAATAGCTCCTCGCATTGAAGTATTTCTTGCATTTGACGTTATCTTTTAAAACTGTTATTGCAATTTTTATTGCGCACGTAGTTGAATATTTTATCACTCGAAAATATTATTTTATTCATCAGTCCTCTATTGCTATTACAAAGTATCATTTACATCACTGTCGATCTCTCTCGTCCTCGAAGGAATCATTAGACTTTTATTAAATAGTAAGAGGACGAGGAGAAATTTTGATCGTTGGTAACGACCGATTTGGGATTGACGTTTGTTTATTCTCCATTAATTGAGTTTCTTATTCATTCTCACAATATTAGTCATCAGAAGTTTCTTAAGTTAATTGTAAATAATTATCATAACTTGAGGAATCTGTAGAAGGGAGCGCTAATTTCATTGATAGACGAGAGGGACGACGAGGGGGCCATAGAATTTGCGCGATTTTTATTAATGTTCTTTCTAAATTATTTATTTGGCTTTTTTGGGAATGATCTATACTGGTTTTAATCTCTATGAAAAAATATAGTAGAGCCAAAGTCTCGAGATTCAGTTCTCCGATTAGATCTAATCATGTTTTCAATGCATTGACATCTGTTCTTTACTCAGAATAGAGAAAAAAAAATTCTTTCTGTACAATTAACATTCTTAGACATCTCAAGGGGTCAACAGTTTCTAAGGCCTAAAGTTTTAATATATTTTCTTGTCCTCTTTAGGTACGCACATTTAAGATTCGGCAAGCTACACAGCCAAAAGACTTTCTTATTTTCCCACCTCACGTCCGTAACATCGATTCAACATTCGATAAATTTCTTTGGTAGATTATTCATAGTGGATGTAAGCTTTCTGGAGGTAAATATATATCTTCATATATGCCTAAGGGAGTATACATCGAGTCGAAAAATATGCTACCGATTCGACGTTGGAATTAAATGTGTATAATATATATATCGTACAGTAATCGTTTCTGGAAAGAGAGACTTAAAAAAATAATAGAGAGGAAGAATTTTTATAATTAGAGATGAATACACTGGGGTGAAAGAATAATTTAAAAACCATTGTTTTTCGAACACGGGTGGCTTGTAATATTGATAATATAAAGCCGCAATAAACAGCGGCGATAATCTGTCTTCAGTGTTTCGATTCTAGGCAGGGAATTCATTGCCTGCGAAGACAAGTGTTAAACGTTAAACGAATGTTTAACCGCTTAAATGATTTATTCATTAAATATACTTTCGCCAAAATCCTACTTATAGTGTATAATAATATCTATGTGTAAATATATCCCCCCACCCCCCCTGTCAGTGGGATCACTACCGGAAGTACGATATAAACACTGGGATCTGTGATAGAAATGACGCTTGGTTCGCTCGGAGATGCACAAAGCTGTTGTAACTTTGTATCGAGAAAGCTATCAATGAAAATACTAAACCCAGGAGAACCAGAAACTAATCTTCCAAGCAACTCTCTTATCCTGACCTCTTGACACTACCAAAATCTGGAAAGTATAGCCTAGAAATAATCTTCTGTTCGTATCACAATCAAATAAAAAATCATTTAAAAAATCCAGTGTTGGAGGACTTGTCTTCCGTGAGCTGATCCACATCTTAGATGACGTCGTTCTTTTCGATGCGGACGTTGTTGATGAAGAAACTTACTTGGCGTTTGAAGTTGAGATCGTGCTTGTTGAAGGTGTGAGCATGTAGTGCCAGGGCGCCGGCGGCGGCCGGCTCTATGTGTTTCAAATGCTGCTGTATGGTCTGTTGATGTGCCTGATGTGCCTGTTGTGCCTGATGCTGTTGATACGGTGTTTGTGGATGATGATGATAATGCGGTTGTGTTGGATGATGACCATGACGATCCGTGTATGGATTGACAACACCAGTACCAGCTAAGCAAGATGCTGTTCCACCTGGTGTACCTGTCGAACCGGCAAGTAACGGATTTGTTAGTGATGATGATGTTGTTTGTCCCTGTGGTAACAGGGCTGTTAGAACGGAGGGCCCACGTGTGAGTACAGATGACTGTAGACTTCCAAACGCGGATGGAAGTGACAAAGATCGTCCCTTGGCAACACTTTCGATACCTGTTGTTCCTGGAATAGCTCCTGGTGTTGTACTGCCACCATATGTTCCACATGTACCACCACTTGGTACAGCTGTTGCTTTGAGCAGTTGTTCACGAAGTCTACCACCGCATTCACGTATACGCTGTAGTTCAGCCTCGAGTAGACTGACTTCCTTCTCCAGTGTTTGTATACGTGCGTCCTTAGTCTCGAGTATCGCTGTCAGTGTGGTACTACCTGGTACACCACCAGGCACTGCCACACTACCACCAAGCATCGTTGCTGTATTACATGTTGTACCATAACCAGTGCTACAAAATCCAATACCACCGCCGCCGACGCCACCGGTACTGCCAGCTACTGGAGCACCTGATGATGCTGTTGAGGCGTAAGCTAGCTCCAACTGCGTCTGGAGGCTCTTCAGAGTCTCGTTCGTCGCTTTGAGCTCCTTATAACAAGCAATAGCAGACGTTACTCACGTTTGCCTTTATTATTATTTTTTTGTGTTGTATTTATTCATTCAGTTTTTTTTTTTGGCTTTTGGTGTTGGTGGTCGTGAAGGTGATATGGTGGTCGTAGTCGTGCTGTGAGAGGATTAATGATCATCACGAGGCTGCTAATGGCTATTTGGACAGATACTTTTGGTTAATCAATCAAATCTAATTCATTGGTAATCATCGACAGCCTCGTTAATGATCGGTAAACCAACTCTTGGAGGACACGTAGTTCGTGGTACTGCTCGCAGCGTCCCGGTTGACGAAAGAAAAGCGACGTTCCCGCCGTGCTTCGTACACTCTTGCCAAATCCAATATCTCTTCCATTAAAATAATCTATGATTATAATCTCTCCGTCAATTGTTTATTTCGTTCAAAACCGGCACACCGCCGGCAACCCGTAGATCCTTCAGTTATTCACGTTCATTCTTGAAACGTGTTCGTTATTATAATCTGCAAGCACATTATTTGTGGGTCAAAAATTGGACGCTTCAATCTCAGCGATTTTGGTTTGTTAGTTTCATTTTTATTGTTTTTTCTTTCTCAAATATACGTTTTATAGAAAATAATACAGATACTCCTCTTCAGAATTGGTATCGACGTCGGGCGACGCCGCAGTTCTTTCGCCCACCGCGACGTACGGCCGACATTTTGTCCATCCTTGCATTCACCAGCGTATGAGCAATGTTTTTTTCTCTTTGGATTGATCGTTTTTTTTTATTATATCACTCATGTATTTTCGCAAATGATGAAAGGCACTTTTTTTCGATTATGAATGTTCACGCGCCGCTGCAGTCGCAAGTTCTGCGCCTGCGCATCGAACAATCGCCCTGGTATGCTCATTATGGACAAGATCTCACCACAAGAATTATATTATATGCATAACAATTGATTTTTATGATGACGCGAAGCACGAGAGATGTGGCTGAACTATCGATTCTCCACTTCACGCACCGTTGGAAAGTTAGTCTTGAGATTTGGTGTGAAAAATCCAATTATGTTAAATGTTTAAGATGAATAAAAATTAGTGAACGATTTTATCCGCAGTTCAAGTCGAAATGACAAAACCCGGGGTTTAGATAATTCTGTGATTGAAATTTCAAGTAATTTCCAACAGCGATGCAATAGTCGAGGAGCTTTGTAAGTTTTTGCAATCGATTGTTATGCATCGATCTGATGTGCTGATGTATGTGAAACATAAAAAAAGATTCTTTGAGAATTAAATGTACAGAGTGCAAATAATAATTGATAGAGAATACAGATAAATTTGAAAGAACGAAATACAGAAATTTATTTTCAAAGAATCTTTCTTATTGACTTTTATATTTAGGTGTAACAAATGATCTTATAAAAATTCATCTATATACCAGTGTAATATTGAAAATATCCGATTAATGAATGAGTAAACAGGTGTAATGTAATAACCGTTCATACATGAAACGGAAAATACGAAAAACCGATAATTGGTGAGGTGAGGAATAATGTACTCATTTGGAATGAGAGAATAGTATAAAACGAGTGACGATGCGACCTCGGGATTAATCGTAATATGGCGGATCTCCAGTGGAGTCACGAGTAATGGTGTGTAATGAAAAAAGGAGGAAAAAAATGCCATAACTGAATGGGAATAGTTCATTCTCTGTCGCTCGCCCATTGCGATAATGACGAGGAAGCTATTTGTGATGGGGGTACGGAATGCAGTATTTGCAATTCGAATTTGAATGTAGGAAATGTTCTATTTGGTGTATAAATATTTGAGAGCGGATGTTGAATAGCTTGTAACGGTGTACATTCAGTGCACAGGTTTCAAACATTCTGGATTTTCTTTTCGTGATTCAATAGCGAAAAATGAAAAATTAGTTTTAAAGTGTAAGAAATTTTAATGAAATTACGGAGAATGCGGAGAAAATTTTTCGGTACAAATTATATTTCCCTCTCGTCAACTAGGTATTTCCAGAAATTTATTATACATGTAGACATTTAATTTGTTTTTGGTGTGAGACATATTGTCTTAGTGATAATAAATAACATCTTATTAACATTAAATTTTTTTTTCTATATCCAAATATATTCTTAAAATACCCACTTGTCAAACAGACGGATAATATTTACCAAAAATTTCACGGCGCATAGGGTGGAATTTTTGAATATGAACTCAATGATTTTTATGCTGTCCATAACGAGATATTAACAATTACAAAGCGACCCATTTTATTCCACTCTCCGTTTTGATAATATTTGTTAGAAAAATCTGTTACACTGAAAAACGTTGATATTTTGAATTGAAAAACCGAGCCTTCAATCTTCTGAGCTCTAAAATTAAATCAGCCATGATAACGAGATACTACCACTTATTCTCCACTAAAATATCCGGCTCGGCTTTGCGGTGCAATTTGTACATATACGTGCTGTTTCATATATTGATCCGCAAATTAAAAAGAAGTATCGCATGAATATAATTAAATGAGAGGTTACACAAAAATGATGGGAAAATCGCGTAACACTGTGAAATTCTGAAATGGAATCGATCACATGTGGATGAGTAGTGCAAAAAAAAATCAACTCGTGAGTCTGAAAGTTGATGTTAGAAAAAAAAAATTCCGAAGTTATGTTTCCGTACGTGAAACATTGACGCATGTAAAGACAATGTTGACCGCGTGTCTGTTGTCAAGATGACTCATTGTCCGAAGGGAATGGAGAATAGTAAAAAAAATGTTAATTATTATTAACCTTGTGTTGAATCAATCATGGAAATTCTTGTTTCTCTGTTGTTCATTATAGTCTAGTATTTTTTCTTATTTGTCACTAATTACGTTTTTTGGTTGTGTGCTGTCTTCGTGTTTTATGAGTGTCGTTGAGTGTACCTGCTTGGTCCTCCGTCGCGTTGTTCGGGTGCGCACATCGATGGCCAATAATTTTTTGAGTTTGTCCTAGAGGCGAGACGGATATAATATTTTTTGTTGTGATGCTTGTTGTTGATAGATTTTTTTTCATGAAGATGACGATGAAGATGGCAGTGGTGATATCAATAATTAATTTGTTCAATCATTATCATTAATTAAAATAAATATGAGCATGGCGATTCGTGATAAAAGAAGAGGAATGGAGGGGGTAGATGCGAGCATGAGAATTATCCTCCTTGTGAGGATAATTTCTATGATTTGTCAAAAAAAAATTCTCCTAAACATTCAAAGCGATTCATTCCACGCAGTATATTCAACATCAGTTATCGATGTGTCAATCATTTCGAGTTATTCCCCGGGGATGAGAGTGCCCACTTCACTGTCCTCTATTGTTTTGATAGTTTTTAATAATTTTGCCTCCGCCGTTTCTCGATTCATTTCGCGTCGTGAGATGAAAAACAAAATTGAAAATTGTTTGACAGTAAAAACAGAAGTAAATGAATTTTTTGAAAATAATTTTCAGCAGCGCAATTTCATTGGATCAACAGAAGCGGAAGAAAAGGGCGTGAGAAGCGATGATTTTGCATGGTTGTTTGCTCTTTGCTGCGCGTGTTGAGCTTATGAAATTTTTACGGAATCAATTTTTCAGCCATCGAACGAATATCGGTGGTAGGGAATGGGCAGAGTGAGCCTTTCAACGAGAGACTTTTCTTCGAGCCTCGAAATTTCGAATAAAAAATCAATCCCTATTATTGGTGATACCCAGTGCTGCTTGAAATATAGATAATCATTGATCCTATCTATAACTGAACTTGTAATATATGAAAAAAAAACAATGCGTAAATTCTGATATCGAGTGAAATTTCCAGGCCACCTCGTCCGCTCCGCTCGCGTTTCCCGAGCAACGGACGAATCCCCGGTCAATTTTCTGCCCGAGATAATCTTTATAAATTATCTCTGAACATGAAAACTGTTTCTCTCAGTGCACAAGAGGATTTCCCTGATCTTACCCAAATTCAAAGGCCGAGAAAAGAACTTGCGAGCGATCAAAAGACCATCAGCTGAATGGAAAAGTAGTCACGCATACTGAATGCTTTCCTACTTTCTTTCCATTTATTTTCATTTATAAACTCTAGTAAGGGAGTTTGAAACAAACTTCTTCGAACAGCTGCACGCGAACCGATCCCCAAGGATTGTAACTTAGTAATTCTGATTGTGAGCAGTTCATCTTTACGACCAAAACTCTAAGGAGGTTATAAACTTTGTCGTGTTTGTCTCCTGCTACACTCACAATTTTCCCACCGCCGAGCAGGAGCAGATTTCCATCGAGGTGGGAAAGCACGAAGGCCAATTAATTGCATGCAGTCACAACGTACCCTCCATCAGATTAATTACTACTTCCAGGGGTGAAGCACGGACGCTGTGGCATGGAAAATTACCGGACGCGTGCAGCGCGCAGCAAAGAGACCAATGGGAGTTCTATCAAAAGTTGATTGAAGGGAAGCAACGAAGTACATTTTTTAAAACTCAGGTTTTATCGTATCTGTGATATTGTTTCGGACAATAATCGAGGTAGTGACAAACCTTGAGTATGTTCTGTAAGCTATGGCAAGTGATGAAGAGAAATTTTAGAGAAATTTTTGAGAAATCTTAGCATTTTTCCGTTCAGACAAAAAAAACATTGAAAAATTTGCTCTGAGTTTTGGCGGTTTTTTTGTTTTTTTTGGTATTGTTTGAACACAAATATTCCGAGCACTTTCGTGATTATGTTGACGCAATGCTCACACTCACGCATACAAAGAAACAATAGGCATTCAAAAAATAATTGAAATTCTCTTCTCTCTCTCTCTTTCTTTTTCCCCTTGAACTTAATTCCCGAATAAATTATCACCAGATGATTAAGTCTCGAGACGCGCAATGAAGAGACTCCACCTAATGAACAAAACCTAGAGCTAAAACGAGCACATACACAGATGCCATGAAACATAAATATGGATTCGTCAGTGAAGTGGTGTCATTGTAGAGGCATGTCGGAAACTGGGTTACTGGCTCAAGAGATAAATTTCCTACAAAAAAAATTGCAAAATATATTTGAATACAGCGATTTTTAGGGTAATCAATGAATTCATTGGAATTTATCATAATAAGTTATTACGAAAAATTGTGAGATAATTTTCTTGTAAGATATTTTCATTTTTTACAAAAAACATTTCTCATTCATCGCCACTTCACCGCGAAGTATAATAAATCATTTAATCTAGAATAATTCACAACAAGAGTCGTCCTCTCCCACTAATTTTCCCCAACAATTACGCTGAACAATGAAGAAATTGAATTAATGAAGAACTTCAACACCACTTAAAACGCAAAACTCACGAAAACATTGAAGTTAGAATCGAGAACTGAGGAAATTATCAAAACAGGACAACTCTTGGTACAACTGAACTGACTCAAGTGTAAGATGATGAGGGCCAAGTGCCGTTGAACTTTGAAGCACATACACTGACAGGACAACTAAGTTTCGACGAACATTCTGGAATTCGGGAAATTTTTTTTGCCGTAGATACATTTGACTTAAGAATCATTCAACGTAAAAAATATAATGAGAATAAATAAATGGCTTCCCAATACCGATTTTAAAATATTTATTATTTATTATTAACGAAATTTGTCTCATATCCGTGGACTTGGAATGGACCGACGTGTGAAGGTCTTTAGTCAATTGAAAATTATACTTCGTAGATAAATTTTTTAGTCTTTAAAATAGAATTCTGTATTGAGAAACGACTAAAAAATATTGTCGAAATAAATTAAAAGACATTGATAAGAATTGTCTTAGGCGAAAAACAACCAGTAATGAAAATAATCATAATCTGGCGAAGGTGTTAAGCAAGGAACTCACTATTTCAATCTAATTCTAATAAAGTTCCTATGGAATTTCTAAATCACCATTGCACAAAATAATATCAATCTAATAATGAGATGCAATTTATTGCTTCTAATGATATGCTCACTGATTCATCCTAAATGATTCGTTCGTCAAATGAATTCATCGTAAGAAAAATTATTCTCCACTCACGATTGCATTGTTCCAGATAGTAAGTGGTAATAAGCCAACTTCGTAATTCTACTGTTGCCTTCCCACCCCCTAAAACGAGTGATTTTATAAGAAACTATCGGGAGCTTTTTTTTAACTGGAAAAACCCCGAGTTTGAAAAGACACGATTTGCATGGATGAAAAAGTTGACTACAAATTATTGAATAAGTCCAGTAATCGTCAGGTGAAAAGTGAAAAATCCCGAGAGTAATTTTTCCCGATACCGTAGCCTTAACCATTTGTGCTCTCAAAACTTATCTCATGAATATAAATTATTCGCAAATGTCTACTGATTTTTGTGCGATGGAGAAAATCATGAAACTTGAGTTTCCATATCTTTCCCATAGAAATCAGAAAAAAATGCCCTACATTAAGGAAATTTTTTAGACAAATTCATGTGTTAAGGTCATAAATGAGAGGATAAATCATCTGATTACGTTGACTTGATGTCAGTGTTTGTAAAAGGAAACTCGAGTGGATTTATGATGAGGTTCGGAAATTCTGGAGAGCCCCGGAAAAACGTATTGCTCAGTGTCATAATTCTCCTCATGTTTCTGGTAAAAATTCAACCTCTCTATAATTTGACAGTGTTGCACAAGAAGGTTTCTCGGATTTATCAAAAAAATAGGGGATGCAATAGCACGTTCTTCTATTCTTTGCGATTCATCTCGCCTGGAAAAACCGTATGAATCCACTTTACTGTACGACAATGGTGTTTTTTTTTATTTCGCTCCCTCCGCACACGATTGCTCTTCGCATATCAAAATTTTCTCTGATTTTCTAGTATTTTTTATTCGACTTTTTTTCTCTCCGTTCGCGAAACATTATTTTTTTCATCCGTAAATGTATTTTTTTACCGAGCAAATCGTAAAATGTTCTCCGCAAAATGTATTTTTCATTCAATTATTGGTTATCTCCACTGAATTACCTTTCCTGCAGCAAAATTTGCCGCAATTTTTCAGATAATTTATATTCAACTTTTCCCTTCATGCAGCAACACGTGATGGATTGACTTGTTGTGTTCACTTTAACCACTTAGCGACTGATTCCTATCAAAGTCAGTTTTTTTTTCCTCAGTAATACAAACAATGATGAACAGTGCTGGTGATTGTGGAGAGAACGGGCCACTAAAACGAATAACGTGCGAACATATGAGGTTGCTCGTGAGGTTATAACATGTACAGGTATATAGAGACATTGCACGGGGCAAGCGAAGTGTGACAAAGATAAAGAGACAACGTAATGGCGACGTTAATATATAGTTCGACTACTTGGGAAGAAACAGATAGAAGTGGTTACGGTCGTGAAGTGCCTCAAGTTGGCACTCGAAGCGGCGTGAGAAAATTTTTCGATGCCATTCCGGTGAGTTCAGCATGAACATTTATGGGTTTAGTTGATAAATTATGTGGAATTTTGGTGCAGTGTGATATTCAGTAGTGAAGAAATTGAACCTAACTTCAATTTGCCAGTTTTCGTGATTGTAATTAACTTGAAAACTGCATGAAGTGAAATTTTCGGTTAAAATTACCTCATCACTCTGTAAAAGTCTCTAACGAGTTATCACTAGTTCATTTCCCCTCTAAAACTTGATAAAAATTAATTTAATATGATCAATTATTGGTTTAGGTTGGAGAAATTACATTTTGACGAACAGTAAATTTTCCTCTCCGGGCCCAGTAATTTCCTTTTTTATGAATCATCTATTAATTAATTTGTTTACCAAGTGCAGGAATGGACTTTAGATCATACGACTCATGATATCCTGTACAGAACGGTGGGGTAATTTTCACCGAAAATTCATCTGTGCAATGACTCCGGCGACTTCACTACTGAATTTTCTTGTGAAGTTATAATTTTTGAACCTCGAACGTTAAAATTCAATTGGAAAAATTGATAACGAGGTAAAGTGAACAATGCAGGCAAAGACAGTGATTGAATAAGAGATAAATATCGAGTAATCAGTGCTAATTAAACAGAGTGGAAAAAATAGTGAAGTGGTGGATAACAGGAGATGAGTTCATAACAATCCACTTCCCGATGATTTTGAATATTTTTCACGAGGAAAAGCCCCAGAGAAATTCACCAACAGAATTATTCCCTTGACAGCGCCCTTTTCGGACACCCTCAAGTGTAAAGGGAATTATTTGGAGAATTTCAACTATTAATTCGTGAAGCTGAATTTATAACCATTGAAATTTACCAAATGATTTTCCTCGTATTGTCAACTGTCGATTTTTGAATTTATTAAGGGCCGATTTTACCGACCACGGTAAAATTCAAAACGAGTGTAAAAATTTATAATAAGGATTGTAGATAAAACCACAAGATACAAAATAGTCGCTAGAAGTATGTGAAACCCATCTCCTTCCACCACTCGGCTGTAAAAAAGTTGAAAATTTATCAAATTAAAGAGGATTTTTTTGTTTTCAAGTGTCTTCGCGTTTACCTCGTCAAATATCATCTTGGACAGATTCTATACTGTTTATATGTATAATGATGACACAGAGGCAAGTATCTAAAGGGTAGATAAAGTGAATGATGCTGCCTAGAACTCCATGATGTATGACAATTATCTTAAACCACGATAATAATACCGTAAAATAATATTGAATTGAATCGTACTAATAACATCATTCTCGTACCTCTGGGATATTCGAAAGCCAATGCACAGCGCAAAAAAAAAAATTCACTACTGTTTGCAAGCTTATCTAATTCACAAACAATCAGATGAGGCGGCTCGAATAAAAAGATGTACAGTTACGCATCGCGAGTTAATTGATTGATCTTTCTTCAAAAATGATCTCGACTAAATTAGTAGATTATCGATATCGGACAGAGTTATATTATTACACGGTAATTAGAATGCTTAAGGACCTGCTTCTGCGCCATGGACTGCATCTGCTGGAACATGATCCTCTCCTCCTCTTTTCCTGAAACAGGAGCAAAGTAACGAGAAGCTCGCGAGATTGCCACCAATAAGTGATACATGTCAACACAGAAAAACCTAACGCTAAGTTATGCTTTGCTAAGCTGACTTTACGGTTTACTAACCACAACTTACGGTTAACAATGCCCGGAACTAAATTCACATGGACACGTGTCTACGCACACCAGAATTCAGCAGATAAAATTTCCGAGGGATTCTATTAGATGGCCATTCGCACTGACACTGACTTAGTTAACATACACGATTTTGCAACTTGAAGGACAATTTACATGTCACTTGAGGTGTCATATACACTTAAAAAATACTGCATAATTTATGTTCGAGTTTTTCTGTGTGAATGATTTTTTAAAAAAGATTTTGATTATTTTTTTTATCCCAATTTCAACCAATCAAATGGTGGCATTTTCCGTCACGTGGTACAGGTAAAAGGGTTTTACTTCGGATATTTTTCGAATTACTTCCTATTTGTTGCAAAGCAATGAAAATATCCGATAAACAATTTGTACTCGTTTTAAACTCCAAAACTGTCATTAGAGAAAATCAAGTTCAAAGACTTTACCTCGACATGAGCAGATTTGGAGGAGAATCATTGGACATTATTGATCAAAAAATTAAAAAAAATGGTCCTAATAATACGGTGAAGACAAAGGCCATAATTTGGAAATAATTCTCTACATTTTGTGGAGACAGAAAATATACCCTGGAAGCCACAACTACGAGCGAAAAACCATACCATATGACGTGTAATGCCACACCTTTAATTGCTTGAAATTGGAATGAAAAAAATAATCCAGCCAAATAGCCATCGACCTTCAAAATTAATCGGAGATTTCCCTTCAGTTTCCCTACGTAGCACCGATCGGGATAAGTTTTGCAGGTTTTTCTGCTAAACTCCCTCCCTCTCGTTGCCACGCAACGAAAGTCTCGGGAAATATCCGATAATTTTGAAGGTCTTGGGGTATTACTACTGATAATCTCCGTAAAATTCTCTCTTAAAAATTGAATTCATAACGTTACCGTAGAGTCAAAAAGACGTGAATATTCTCTACGTTCTCACCGTCTCATGACTCGTAATAATTAAATAAATGAGCGGTTTAACCAAAGAAAAGATTTGAAAAATTTTTCCGCCTCAAAAGCTGGTTCCTCCCATCCTAATCAAGCAATTACCAAGAATTTCGGACTCTAAAAGAAACTAGTAATTCGGAAAATCTCTGAGAGACATTTTCACCGTTCAAGTAAAAGCACACACTCACAAGAGATTTTCCTCATCCTCATAGAGCCCTGAATACCCAGAATGTCCTAGCTACGTGACACTCGACGCCACTTTAGTTTGTCATCCACTTTCCATATTTTTCTCGCAATTTTTGTATTCGAGGAATTTTATTATTCACACGAATGTGGTACACGCTCCACTTGCTTCCAGTGTCTCCACTCATGTGCGTACGATAAATCCTCTTTAGCGCATTCCCATCGTATTCTAACGTTCGTCTTGGCGAAAGCCCCCTCAGCAAGTTTTACACAATAGGTACCACCATCGTGGAGTGACTGGAGATGCCATATAACAACGCGTTTAACGCTCCTGGAGAACTGGGAGAATTGCATTCTCCGGAAGTTTGTGTCCGGATTTGGTTTACTGTTTTGGACAAGGATTTTTATGATTTCTGGAGTCGCTCACTCCCAGAATTTTTAGGAGTTTTGCTGAAGGGGTTGAGGATTCTGGTTAGACGGTGAGAAAAGTTCAATAAAAATTGTTCCAAAAGTTTCGTAATTTTGGAGCAAAAGGGCGTGTGGAAAAAAATTACCAAATGAAATTGAATTTTTATAAAGCGTTGGAGAAACAAAACTAGATGTTCCAAAAAATATATTTTACTTAGATATTTTGGAACAGGAATCGGCAAGTGCTGTGACTAAGTAATTTGAAAGAAAGTTTCAAATTTCTTTTCTTTTTTTTAATTGAAAAAACATTCTCATCCTCAATTATAAATGAACTATTAATTTCAAAGTTCCTGAATTTGATTTTTCAATCGATCAAGTAATTATTATTCGTGCCAAGTCGATTTGTAGCTCATGAAATATTTTATTTATATTTTTTGAAACAAAATCACAGACGAGATAATGACAGAGCTGAGGTTGAAAAATAATAAATGCACACACACCCTTAGACTCCCTGTAGTAGTTGCTAAAGTTTTTGCTTTACTGAAAATTTTAGAACTTTCTTTCTACGGAATTTCATCAACTGAGAGAACAATTCAACCCTTGAGTAGTCACAGCCCATCACCGAATGCAGTTGGTCGCGTCGTAAGACAATCCTCGCCTCGTGTATTTTACGATTTCATGAAGAAAAAAGTTTGAGAAAATAATTCATTCTTCGTTTATGGGGTACTTTGAACCTTCAGGGAATAGGAAATAGGGATATAAAGAAGAAATAGTTTCAATAAAAATAGAAAAATAGTTGTGAGATAAACCAAGAACGGAATCACCTCGAGCGACAAAGTTTGGAATTTTGAGGTAGTTCACAGGGATTTTCAGCGGGTTTAGTTTCCGAACCTGAAGCTCTCAATGTACTTAATATATTTACAAACCGCTACAAATATTTAAAAAATGTTTACGTACGAAATTCTTGCGTCAAAGGAAAATTAGAAAAATTATGGTGCTTCCCTTAGACTTTTGAAACTTTATCATAAACAATTAATTCGAAATGATTATATTTTTAACCCCTAATTCAATAATTATTTCTTCAATGAATAATTTATTTTCCATTCAACATGTGGAATGCTTTCTCCCTACTTCATCACCTGACCTATACCTCTTTCACGATATTACCGCGATTATATTGACATTTCGATTACGTGTCACTCACGATGAAGGAGTAATTACCACACGTGAATCTCAGTCGATAGAATTTCCCCCGAAACTCGTAATTTACCGTATCATTTTTCCAAGTTCTCCACGAACAAAGCGCCGAAAAAGTTTCACTAAATTCAAATAACTTTACGCCCCCAAAAATTAATTCTTCGCAAAAAGAAAATACTTTCCTACTATCTCCAGACATCAATCACTCTCCAAGTAATCATAAAATAACCGGAAGTGTTGTAGCGGATGTGACTCATTTTATTCATTCGTCACGAAGATACAACTCCACATCCACGGTAACGACCGAACGAATGCTTTCTCTTCCCAGACATGCGTGATCGTGACCTTCACCCTTATTCCGCAAATCAATGATGGTATGTTTGGTAAATAAGTCACTCCTCCAACATCAAAGATACCCAGTGACTAGAATTCTCCTTGATATCTCCACTTCATGTACTTCTTCACGAGAAATTCTCCATAGAAATAAACATTCTCACGACATGCTCAATGTTATTGTCCGGGAGCATCGAGAGAACTAAAAAGTATGAAAAAAAAAATTATCTCACCCATTCCTTTGTTCTGCAGCATTTCAAGGAGCTTTTTGATGCTTTCATCGCGGGCCTGGAGTGTTTGTTTTTGAGTTTCTATTCTCAGCTCAAGCTCCTGAAAATAATAACAAGAAAATTTCTTTGTCAGTGAGTTTGGTCGTTGAGGATTTGTTGAGGTCATTTGTGCAATTAAACGTTATTTCTTTACGTTGAAAAACCGTAAACAATTGCAATACAATTTTTCGCGTACCTATAGTTTTTCAGAATGTCATCTAGAAGATAATTTATTCATGAAACGAGTTCTAGAAATGTACATGAATAACAAAAACTTGGACAGTTGGAGTTTATTTGTTTCACCTTCCCCTAAGAAGACCATGAAAATTACTGCATGCCTAGTTGACAGAAACGGCAACGGGTGACATTCACACCACACACACCGTCTTCACTCATAGCACCCGGTGCATAACGAACTTATGACGCCGCCTTTGACGACGGAAATGCAATTAAGTTGGAAATAGTCTTCCCAAGGGGGGTGAACCCGCCCCCTAAGGAAAATACACTTGCCTTACGTCTTAGGTGTACCAACTGGCACGCGACTTTCGGATAGTTCTGCACTATCCCCATGAGTTTAATCTCGAGCCCTACGGGATATGCGAGCGTTGGATAAAATTGACTGAATCCCATAATTGCTGTGAATATATTAGGAGTGTGAATAAGTCTTTCCCATTTTTTTCAAATTTTGAGCCTTTATTGTGAAAAAATGGTTACAAATGAATTATTGAAAGTATTGGCCATCGTCTTCTTGCGTTTGACACGAATCTTCATCAAGCAAAGTCGCCAATTCTTGATCTTCAAAGATTTGCGGCCGCTCGGAACGCTCCTTGTCTTCCACGTCGAAATCACCACTTTTGAAGCGTCGAAACCATCCGCGAACACTTGAATCATCGACACAACCTTCTCCATAAGCTTCCTGAAGCAATCGATGCGCCTCGGCAGCAGATTTCTTCAAATTGAACCAATAAAGTGAAACTTCCCGCAAATGACGTCGACTCGGCCCAAATTTCGACATTTTCACGATATCAAAAATTTATGATGCGAAAAAATTTCAACTAATGTGTTAGTGTGGAATTGTTGACAGATGAATAAGCTTTGATTATGACATATGTAACCATTGAATACTCGCACAGTATTGGTGGCGGTATCTCTTACAAAAAACGGGAAAGACTTATTCACACACCTAATACATGAAAGGAGTATTGAATTATGGGTGGACTTGAGGGATGAGAAAAGTTCACTTTCCGTGGAATGACCTTAAAAAGTTTGAGTGGGTGAAGAACAGGTGGATTATCCGGGGCTCTTTCATGTCATATTAAATACGAAAAACCCCCTGTCATGACATTTATCGTATCATCCAGTATTCATCTAAACAATTTCTCCTCTGTTCACCTGCAAAATACTTATGGATAAAGTAGTTTCCCCCCGTAAACAAAATAATTTTCCATTCATGAACATGACGCTCCTTTGATCCATTGAAAACTTCATGGTTTGGATCCTCTAACTATAAATTATCCAACCCCTATCAGCATCAAAGGTCTAGAATTTTTTTTTTCAGGAGACTTTCCTCAAACGTGACTTAAAATTTTCCAGCAGGAAAACGTGACGGAGTGGAGGTCGGCTTTCAATTTTCCCTGGCGTATTCGGTCACAAGTTAGTTTGTTAGGATCTACTGTTCACTAAACCACTAGCCTCCTAGTGAGAATTCACTAGTTAGAAAGGAGGGTGAGTAATCGAGGGATACGATAATGAGCGAGGAAACGAGGAAAGCGTCTGCATAATCTGGCATTTGGCCAAAGGCGACCAGTTGCTTCCCGTACGTCATTGTACGATGGGTTTGACCTGGAGAGACCGACTCGGACATGTAACCGGGAAAATACACTATTTGAGTCGCACAAAAGGAAGTATACCATGTGCTTATAACTCTGATAGTAATCGCAAAGTGACCCCCGGAGCAGTCAATATTCATTTCTCTCGACATTAATATCTTTTCGTCGTTAACTAAACTTGATTCACGGGTTAATTATTATCGGGGCTATTAAGAGACTCCAGGTAATGACCGAAATCTGGAGGTAATTAACACGTACGTATATGGTAGGAGAGAAATATTCAGAAAAAATTACGAAACTCGCAGTTCGCTTACCGATTACGTAATCGACTTGGAAATTTTACGCGATCGTATCGCGAATTTTCACAGACGATTCAGAGAAATATTAGGGAACGTGCAGTAAAAAATTTTGTGATAACTCCGTAAAATTTCTTAAAAGATACGTAATTTTTACCGAGCATTTCTCTCTGTGTGTGCAATACAACCATTGGTCTTGGATTTTTCATATATCTGCAATTAATTTTTTAAATCTTGGAAAAACATTTTTGAAAGAGATTTTTATTGGAAATGGGTTACAAGAAATAATAATTCTATAAGTAATTTAAACTATTTTATTCTTTATTATTGACCTCAAATAATTATGCGCGGAATACACATCCGCTCTATACCGATTCCTTAGAAGAACTAACTAGATCTACAAAGGGAAACAACACCCTGGACCTTCTAGTCACATGCTCTCAAAGAGTCCTATTCATTCCACTTTGTCTACATACTTAAAATCAAGCCTAAATATCATACCTCACACTTCTCAGAATTCGAACCCATAAAAATGTCTTTTAACATTCAGAAGAGAATAAGATTGACTTTTGTCAATCTTCTTTATTTATATCATGAAAAATCCAACAATTTTCAACGAAAAGAGACCGTTAGAAATTTGTTTTTTAAACAATCAGATATTTTTCTACTGGAGATGTAATATTGAGGTAATATTGGAAAGCCGGAGCACATCACCACGATTTGAATGGCGTCTCACTTACTTAAATGTCCTCAAAATCTCTCAAAATGGCTAAAATACCCCAATGTGGAGTATCATGTACCCTCGTTAGCCCCGATCGTTTCGAGACACCATGAACATGCCGGAAGATGGGTACGATGTTGATGCACCAAGATTTTTCAGCGAACCCTCATGCACGATAAAATAAATGGTACCTCATACCAGAAATTTTATTGTGCAGTTCAATGCTCGGAGGTCATCAACTCGTAATAAAACGCAAGCAGATGCCAAAAATGTTGCGACCGTTGCAAGCAAAAAAGTCAGGGTTACTTCAGGGTTGTAAACATTGAATTCCCTCTCTACGTACTCATTGACTTTTTTGTATCCATTGTAAGTGTAACCATTAAACAATGACTACTCTTCATTTGACTTTCGAATTTCTCTGTGTATTTTTTAATCAATTCTACCAATTAAGTATCAAATTCGAATTAATGTTTAGAATAATTGTTGCCTGAATTTTCAAAATATTGAACAATTGTCATTATTTATTATCTGGACCTCAAAATAGCAACTCCATGGAATTTTCTCATGGGGTGAATTTCAGTAAGAAATTGTTGAGATTCACTAGATAATGTTATCCACGTGAACGAGGAAAAAAATCAGTTTCATAACCACTTTTACTCGCCTTTATGGTGCATCGAAAGGCAATTGTACTTCTTCTATTAACAGAAAATTCCGATTCACATCTTCATTGAATTTATCGAGAAATGTTGAGAATAGTTTCTTCGGTATGGCCGTCGAGGGCATACGATTTGAAGGATTTTCTCGTATTGACAATGGCAGAAAATCCAGCGAGAGAGAACGAGCCGCCTATATACATATACATATATATATTTATATATATATGTACTCTATATTATAGAGGATGGGATGCCCATTGTTAACTGCTTCGTGGCAAGGACTTTCATAATCGAGAACTGCTGGGAGCTCGAGCCTCTAGCCCCGTTCCCAAATTCACGTCTGACCTAAAATGCTTTTACCACTGGGATCCTTTGCATTTCCTTCGGCTCTTGCATTCCCTTTGCTCTTTGTACCGCTTACGCTAAAACATTTCTGTCCATTCTTCCGGAAGTGTGTCACACATAATAATGTCAAGTTCTTTGAGTTTAACGCAATTTTTTTTATTGTCTCTCGTGTTGTTTACGGAAGAATCACGAGCGTCGGTTCGTAAAAGTTAATTAAACTCTGGTTCAATCTTCATAAAAGTAACGGATAATGATGTTTGGGTATTAAAGGTGGGTGTAAATATTGCGGCTGGTTTCATCAAAGTCTCTTACCTTTATTGTGTCCCTGAGAATGGCGATTTCCCGCGTTAGGTGCTCATTCTCGTTGTAAAGTACTTCCATTTGCTGCTGCATTTCCACACTCGGGCCCCGCATCCGCATTCTCAACTCTTCCTCGAGTTGCCTCACCATCATGCTTTGTTTCTGAAATTTATAAAATATACGTCATTGATTTTTCTATCAAACGAGAGACTTATGATTTTTATACGATGAATATTTAATTTGAAATGAGGAAAATTAATGAGGAGAACTGGAAGGGAGGGGAGCAGTAAAAATGATCGACTGCTGTATCTCGGGGGGTAAATTTTGAATCGTCAGTCCGTTGTAACCAACATTCCCAGGAATTCTAGGAACATCACGCATTACCATGCGTGGATGTGCTCCAGAATAGTTGATAACTCCCGTCGATAGTGGGATTGCAAACGTGGGGGCGGAAAATGGCTGTCGGGGCACAAGAGGCCGGGGACAAATTCCAAACCCGCATCACTACAGATCTGTAGTAAATGCTGTTAGGTATATGTATATATAGCTCGTGAAACTTCATCCCCAATGGGACAGTACCCTATGCGTATGAAATCATTTGTTGTACATCAACGAACGCTCTACGGGGTCACATTAATCCACCCCCGCCCTTCACAATAGTGTCAATCTCTCCATCGTCGTTGTATCTCTGTGAAACTCGTGCATGGAAGTTGTACAATTGATATAACCGTGTTTTGATTCATCGGAGATACCGTGCAAGGGTTTCATTCGGAAATTGGCTATCAGATTAATACGAGGGGTTTCATCTGTTTTTATATTGGTTTTTATGACGGCAGAAAATTTACTTTGGGTGATAAAAAATTTATCGCAATCAATTTCATATCTTCTTTTTTACTGTCAATAAATTGACAAATTTATTATTTTCAAATTACTTGTGTTCAGATATATTGGTTCAATTTTAGGTGAAGGAAAAACCCAAAAATACTGAAGGATAAACATAATTACGATTGGGCGATTTCAGACCCCTGAAGGAGTTGGATCCTGGGAGCTACGAGATGTCTAGAGAGGTGAGCAACGTTGAGTGGGGTTATTAAATGGGTGGGTGACCACAGATAAGAAGCTGAGGAAAAATTCTGTAGAGTCATGATGCGAAGAAAGTGAATGTAAACGGCGTAAAATGATGTTCTCTATATTCGCCAAAAACGGAATATTTTAGTGGCAAAATGCGGGGAGAGTTTATTCTCATATTATTTATAAAAAAAATCAACGCAATGTTTTTTTTCTGCAAATAAAAACCAAACAAACCGTCACATCGATATCAAGTTCAATTTACTCCAGTGAAAAAGGCCGATGATAGTCATATTCACAATTCTTCTCTCAGATTGTTCTTCAGCGATTGTTATAAAAAAAGTTGCCCTCGTTTTTATCCACATGGAGAGAAAAATTATTTAAAAATCTAGTGCATCATCCGTAATGTGTCAGTCAAAACAGTATTCAGTGAAAATTACGGAACAGTTACAAATTTTTTCACTGACGTTTCATACTTTCCTTGGAACGTTTGGACTCTTTCCTGAAGGTTCACTGAAAAAGTGCATAACTATCCCAGAGCAGAGGGGCGAGGGGGGGGGGGGGTAATTTTTCAAGAATTTTTCTCTCCGTGCAACAAACTTTCATCTATTCTCCATAATTTTTATTGAGAAGTTTTCCCTGAGTGTAGAATAATAAAAACCACCAGCTGCCGACGAGCGTCGTAGTTTCCATTTCTCAACCCTGGTGGTAGAACAAAAGAGCACCCTGGCTTGTGAATGCAATGCCGGGGGTTGTGTCGAGTTGAGGGAAACAGTGATGGAGTGGGAGGGATAAAAGTTGTTGGATGTCCTGTTATTCGTAGGAAAGGGCGAGAGGGTAGGAGGGAGGGAGGGTAGAAGTGTGGTGAGATACAAGGACGAAAAAAAAGCCGAGAGACCTTCGCGTATTACAGGGAGTAATGACGTCACAAGCGATGGGGTGTGGCCTCGAGTTGACGTGACGTCACGCGTCGCTAGATTTCCTGGACTAATCGGGTCAATCGCTGCTAACTACACGTCGCTAGAATATCACGATAGGTTGACTGTGTTGGGATCGATTATCCATCGATGGGATCGCTTTGCATTTATGTGGCCTTTGGGGATAAACATTCCGGTCCACTTGATCGATTAGGAGGGAATTGAATGTGATAATGTCCTTGAACTTTCTGATTTTTCGGTTTTGTCATGAGCCACAAGCTGTGAGGACCGCGTTTATGAACATTCTCTAAAAATATTTAAATAATGACGTGGAATTTTCTGGAGTACGACGTGAATCCTTCTTGGTACCAGATTTTTTAAGGACATTTCCGTCAGTCCGATTCCTCAATAATTAATTTGTTTACTCTATCAATCATCATATGACACTGTTAACACCGGATGTACTGAAACCCACCCCGGAAATCCAAACGTATGTTGGCATATCGACCGCAAGTCGGAATGCCAGTGACATGACAATCCAAGCCCGACAGTGCTCGGATCAAGTGGTTAACTCTTGTTTATAGCATTTAGTCTATACTTTGTTGTATATTTCTAGAATGACAAATAGGGTCAAAGGGTAGAAAAACAATCTGTAGAATTTCTTCGAGAGACCTTGAGAAGAATGGAAAGTCTGATGACTAAAAAAGTTCCTTTGAAGGTCTCCCGACGAGGATTTTCCCTCGAATAAGAAAGCTTCTTCCAAAATATTCTCCAAAATTAAGAACATGTCCTGAAGAATAAAATTGTCTTCCAATAATCTCCCACTGATTCAGTCCAGGATTTCTGGAAGACCTTCAGCGAATCAGAATCTTTCATCCCTTCGCCCTCCAGACCTTCAGTTGCATTAACGACGGACTGAAAATTCATGAATCATACACCAGTGAGTTATACTGTAGTAACTAAAAAACTTCTTTCTTTTTTTTTTGTGTGTCTCGTCTTTTTTATAAGAGTTTTTGTACCGATTGTGTTTTGGTTCTAGGTAAGGGAGCGATGGGTTTTGAGAGAGTTTAGTTTAGTTTTTTTTATAAGAGTGTGTATTTGGAGATTTTAAGTGTCGGATATCGACGAATGTTTGGGTCACACAACGTGGAACGCATTAAACCGTGAACAGGATCAAGAGTGCAGGAGTGTAGTCCTGAGTGTGAATGCGCTCATTGGTTAGGACAAAGATTGCCTTAGTTTTACAAGTGAGACCTTTGTGTAATTAGTTTTAAGAGAGGGAAATAAAGTAAGGAAACAACTGGACTTTTTGGAAGAGAGATCGGTGGAGTTTTTTAGTTGATTGCGAGATTTCGAAGGAGTGACACAGAGCAGATCATAAAATCATTTTTACGTGTTCATCTTATATTTTCTGTATAAGTTTTAATAAAGTTAATTGTTATTCAATAATTTATAAAATACTCAAACCTATGATCCTACAATACCGTATAGTCAGGTTCTTCACGTCTTCTACAGTTGAACTGTTCTTCACTTCAAATAAATTTGGCGAATAATTAGGCAACAATTGGCTGCACCAAATTATCTTATACCCTATATACAATTGACGAAAGTGTTTACCCACATTCTATGTATTCATTCTCGCCTACTCTATTACCCTCGTATAAATTGAAGAACTGTCAAGTAAATCTACTAAGTAATTCACAAGTTGATAATTTATGAATGCGCCAAAGCTTGACATTGACTGGTGGTTAACTATTTACTTGATAGTGTCAAAAAATTACCAAAAATATGAAGGTTTGCTCGGAGTTAATGGCATTATCGTGGGCAAAAGTTGAATGTCCAATTACAAGTGTGACATAATGACGTTAAAATACCGAGGTCGTTACGTGTCAATACGTGAATATCTGTCGCGACTGTTATGAAGCGCTTTAGTCTTCCCTCGAGGCATTAACCTCCCGAGACCGGGGGTAAATTCGATTTTTCCACCCCTTTCCCACATGTCTCCTCTACCTTTCCTTTTTTTTATCAATCCCTGGCGTGTCCTCGTATCGTTATGGTTAATCTGTATTCTCCTTGGGCGATCGGAAAGAATAAATTCAATGCACAGAGCAGACAAGTAAAGTACACACACCGATGAGTGGAGGGAGGAGACCGAATGGAGAGAAAAGTACATGACTCTTTCGGGTCTAAGACGAAGCCCTTTTTCTTAGATCCTATTACCTACGCTGTGTGTACTGCCTCGGGTATTTTATGTTCAAAGTACATTTTATTTTCGAATAAACAAGTAACGGATAGAAATAAAATGGATAACTCCATTCACTGGTGAAGAAAAAAAAAATTGGTCCTGACGAAGAATTATGTCCCTTTGAAGAGATCTTTTGTGTCGTGTTGAATCAATTTATTTGTGGACAAAAGAAAAAATTTCTACCAAAATCTGATAATTTCCTTAGCAGCAATTGTTAGCGTGCACGAAGCGGAAGAACCGAGAAAAATTACCGGACTGACATAACGATTTATTTATTCCAAATCAAATACGTGAATTTCCTTCTGTCAAGTTGATTAATTTCTCTTAAGTCAATCTGGTTCATAGTTCTCTATGAGACGAGTTAATTACTTAGAATTTTCAATTTATTCCTGTGTTCGATAAATTTGATTTTTTTCGGAAAAATTTTTGATAATATTACTCGTGTAACTGAGCACGAACTGACATTAATTATTTCTCGTTCACTGAGCATTTGAATAGCAACAAATTACGACCCGGTACCAGAGAAATAGCGGTTTTAGCTGAATTTAACAACTTCAGAATTTCAATAATTTTCATTATGTGCTGTTGGTTCCACATAATTTGTTCAACTGGGTAAAATAACATTAAGCAAACTTTCCTTAGGCAGAAGTTAACAGCCAATTTCTACTTACACCTGCAGAGTGATTAAAAACATAATAATTTAATTTCAATTTGCTTTCAAAGGAAAAGTATTCACCAGAATTACCTGCGAATTTCCGATAAACGTAATTATACGGGTGAAAATAATACCAGATTATCGAGAGTATGATGCATAATACCACTAGAATTTGCGGCCTGCGAACAGGCTGGTGTGAATTTTTTTTTATTATCAAAAACGGATAATCCACCCGAAGCAATTTTCCCAGAGGCTGAATCTTGATTGAAAGGCAACATCGCCAGTGAAATACCGCAGAATTATCACACCGAAAAAAAAAACTGATGCACATCTTTTGTGCTCGGCTATTACTACTAGCCTAGAACTCTCTTTACCTTTCGTTTCTCGTTTTTCAATGGCACGAGAGAATATACTATGGCAGTGGACTCTGGGTCGTCGGTCTGACGGTTTTTGTGCTGATATCGCACTGATCGACTTTGAAGTCCTTTTCTTTTATTCCCTCTGTAGGGACGAGAACTAGTTTCAATGTTTGAAATGGATGAAGTGGCCTATTTGGATATGAAGAAAAATTAAATTTTCTTCGGATGAGAATTCATGTTTCTGTTCCAAATAACTATTCCCCTCAACTCTAGAGGATTAAATTGAATTGAATAAAATTTTAGAGGGAGATGCTAAATAACTTGACCCAAATTGAGAAATAACATATTCTACGAATGGCCCAATTAACATATTCGCTTTAAGGGAACTGATTAATTCCATGATCGACAACATTTTTTCACGTTCCCGTGGAAAAACCCAATTGTAAATTTCCCGTCACTGTGTACATAATTTTTCCTCATTGTTAAACTCCCAGTGGACCCCCATTCTCCCTTCACATTCTCATAATCACCAAATTTTCGATTGTGACATGAATTCCTTCGCACCCGTCTGCCATAAGTCATCTCCGACACTTCAAGATGAATAAAACATAATGAATGAATCTGGGTCCCCTTCTCATGATCAGGTCACGCCATTAATAATAATAAACAATTAATCCCCAGAGGGAAAATCATGCCTCCCACCTGATTAATCCCCCAGGGGAGAATTCATCAATTACGTCACGCCTTTTTTGTGACATTTTGCCCTTTGCCCCCGTCTCCCTCTCTCTCAGACATCCAAGCCCCCCTCCCTCCCCCCTTCCGTCAATTTATGGAAACCCTCACGCCCATCAATTCCGCGATATAATTTTTAAACACCCTTCAGCCTAAAAAGCATCCTCCTCCCCTGGAATATTCGTCTGGTCTCTACCTCGAGTGCAAATTCCCTGTAATTTCCGGCAGAGTCAATCGATCATTAATTCGGCGAGGTCGGCATGCCCCAGGCATATCCGTCAAAGACATTTTTCCGGTGTCGCCGGCTCTCAGACAAACCTCAGGCATGAAAAAGGAGGGGATGAAGAAAAAAAAAAAGGGCAAAAATAACGAAACAAAAATCGCACAACCAGAGGTTATATGAAGGGTCTCTCGAGCCAAGCCAGGGAGGGTATACAAGGGAGGGTGTACCCAACCCTCTCTTGACTGTGAGGAAAATACTGAGTCTAGCGAGGTCGACGTACCCCAGTGAGAGAATCGATTCTCTTTCCGGGTAACCCGCATGGGCCTATACCAACTACGTGGAAAATAGTTGTCGACAATCTCAACTGAGGGGAAAGCCCATGGGACGAGAGAGGGTGGAGGAGGTCATACCTATGCTAGTGCGCGTACGGAGTAACGTGAGGGGAGGATAAACGAAGAAAAGGGGAAAAAAAAATTGACGAGAGAACACAGACTGCGGCTTGCATATAATACGAGTTTGCCCACCTTTCTAGGTTTTACTATGATGAGTTTTTGACCCTTTCGTGTTTGCAATCTTCAACGATCGTCAAGGGATCGTTACGCCCAGCACGAATAACGTATAAATGCACAAGTTGTTGGGGAGTGTTCACTTGGGGGTAGATAGGGTATTTTCAAGTTCTAGGGAGATTCATTGATAAATCTTATCGGCAGTTTTGTAGCGATATTTTTTTCATGTTTATTATGTGCGAATGGAACATTTGTTGGAGTTATTTGGGATTCAGAGGGGATGAAATGTGTAAATGTGAGGATTTTTAACGGTGGCTAGGTGAGAATGGGTTGTATGGGTTTACGATAGGAGTTGGTGGTAATGTGATATAATGTCGATGCAGGATATGCATTGAGAACAATCGGATTTACGGATTGTTTGGTGATTAACTGCGAGGGGAGAATTTTGAGAAATTTACGAATTTATTTATTTTTAGGAATTTATTTATTTTTTTGGGGAAACTGGGAAGAAGATAATATTTTTATCAAGAAATCATTTTTCAATTTTTTCCCCCTCGAAATTGAAGCATTAAAATTTAAGTAAGTACTTTGGATAAATTTTCTCTTGATGTGGCTACCCAAAATAATATACATTTCAAAGTCTTATCAATTAGCAGGAAACCATTTTGTTTTTGACATAGTGCTTCTACTTGGAGTTAATTTATTCAAGGTAATCATTCATAAGGTATGAAATATTCAAATAGCAACGTGTCGATTTATTGTAATTACTGTCTTCGTGAATGGAAATACCTTGAGCAGGGGAATTTGTAATTCAGGGAGATTCGGTGCAGCCGTGCCTCATTAATTTAATTAAAACTTTTCCCAATGAGATTTCAAGTTGAGGAAAACTTTGGTATGGTTCAATTCATCTCATGCAACAGAACAAGGGTTATTTCTTAGTCTAGACAAGGGCTCTTTTCAACCTCTCCTCAAACACTAGGAAAAATCATTCATTTACTTTTATGGATTTGTTACTAAACAATTAATTGAATTAAATAAAATACCAATTTCCTTCTCATACATGAATAAAAATTATGAAATGATATCATAATCCAAAAAAAAGTACAGAACACACATTGAAATTAAATGGATAGGTCCTCCAGAATATCGAACATTTTCCATAATATAATTATGTAAAAAATAATAATTTTGCCACCACTTGCGTTACGCAGTAAATTCCATTTAAATTCGCAGTATTAAGAACTCTCCTGCAGTTATAGCTTATTTTCAAAGGAATTACTACCACTATAGCAGAAATAAAAATCCCGTCTGACCAAACAATGTTCTTTTCCCTGTGCAATTACTTCCCACTTCAAGAGCTGCTCAAATACTTCTCCTATCAAAACCACACGTCCCCTTCTGGCCGGAGAAAAAAATAATGGCTCTATTATCCCAACCGCAAAAAAAACCCACCAGAACTCTTCCAGTCAATTTGTTAAAGATTATTCGGACGTTTCAATGGTTCACATGGGCGCCATTTAATTGATACGAAACAGATGCTGCCAAACAGAAGAAATAAAACCGGAAATCCGATGAATTTCAAGCATTGAGGGCGTCAGTGCATGAGGGATGAGGAAAGGTCGCATGGTCTCATTCGCTCGAATCAACGGTGAGCGTAAGGGTGGAATGAGGGTGGCTGGGGAAGGGAGAGGGGCAGTGAAAACGTGGATGTAGTTGGTAGAATCGGAATACTCGGCTCTCAGTAATTTCAGTCTTCCAGAGTGCCCACTCTTCACACGTTTTGACCGGCGTAGTACGAGCGGAGTAACGAAACAGTTGCGGGTGGTGGCGCGGGAGAAATAGGGGTGCGAGGGTAGTGAGGGTGTAGCAGGAGAGAGTCAACGGAAGAGAGGGAGCGAACCGCTCGATAATACCGTCGGTAGGTCTATCTCGCTTTTACTTGTTCGCTCATCTCAACGACCCATTTCGACGCCTCTCGCTTGCGCGTGACCTCTTTTCCAGGGGAAGTAAAAAGTTGGTCCTTGACGGAATATAAAAAAAAAAGGAGAGGGAAGGGGGAGAGTGTTCGGCTCGGAGGAGTGAAGGGAAAAAAGGAAACGGGAGTCGAGTTAAGGAGGAATGAAGGAAGTTTTCAAGCTGATGGAGTGGAGATAAATGAAAACATTTAATTGGAGAAATTTTTGGAAAGTGCGAGCTTAACAAACATTTTTGATATTCTAGATTATTTTTATGCTGGAGCTTTTGCGATAAAGTTTTGTTTATATGAGGAAACTTGTCGTACAATATTGTTGTGCAGTATTTTGAAGTAGTTTTGAATGATTCATCTTCTTTTCGAAGAAAATAATTCTCTGACAAGAGGATTTTTTTTTTCAGAGCATCTAGAGCAAGCAGTAAAAAATTCTTCAATATTTTTCAATTCGAGGGACTAAAATTGTTCGGTCACACGTGTGAAATAACATTCAAGACGGGCGTTGAAATATTTTTTTCCCTAAATCCCTTTTCCCCCACAGCAATTTGTTTTCCCCCCGGGGAACAGCGAGAGGGAGTTCCAATCCCTTCAGTCGAGTTTACGCACGTAGAAGTAATGGAATCAGGAAAATCGGTCTTTTGAAAATCTATGTTAACTTATTCGTAATTTTTTTTACGAATTGTGACTAAAATTGCAGAAAAATTTGGAAAAGTCGGAGAACAATAAAAAATTATAATTTTGAAGATATTTTCGAGAGGAGAAAGGTTTCTATTAAATTCCAAGAAGCTCCTGGGGATCAATAATTTCATAGCTCAATTATTGAACCCACTAATTTTACAGATAAATGCATGAAAGGAAGGGCATTTAATTATGAAGAACAATGGTTTTTTTTTTCTATTTCCTCATTTGGATGTAGAAAATTGTTGAGTGAAAAAACTTTTCGATGAATATAGATAAGATGAAGTTAATGAAAAAAGCATTTAAAACCCGTCAAAAATAATTGGATGATTTATTTGTCGCGTGACGAGAATTCAAAGCAAATAAATTTTATCGTCATTAGCCGAGAGTTTATAGTGAACGTTGGTGTACGTTTACACGAAGAAGCCGGCCTGGGGTTTGAGATTATTGACGTTGTGTATGTGGGTAATTTAGGAAGGGCAACGGCAGCCAATGGACGCCAAGTGTTGTTTATGCACATGTGTACGTGGACACTTGAATGTATTTCGACGTGACACACCGCTCATATCCTCATTAAGTCGTGTCGTTGCGGCTTGTTATTTGATTATTTTATGAATATCACTGGGTTTCTCAGTTACTAATTAGTTCACTGAAATTCAAGAGTTTTTTCATTTGAGGACCTCGAGACAAGGACTAGATTCTCAAAAAACAGATTTGGAGATTAATTTTGTGATTTTCCGTTGCAAAGAATAGGAATTTCATGAGCTCCCTAGTAGTAATACCCAACATTGGGCGGCCAATCTATTATGTCCATTTTTTGTCAAATAATTTATGTTCCCATTTCATTTTCTTTCTGATCAGTCTCATTGGGAAAATATACTGCTCTTGGAAAGTCATTTTTCCCCATTTTGACTAATAGTTCCCAGTATTTTCCTCCCAACTGGACATTTTTTTTTCTATTCAGTTAACAACGCTTTTATCATTCCCTCGAGTTCACGTTTATGATTGGTGAAATGTCAAAATGACTGTAAAAGTTTCTCTGGACATTGGCAACAGCGAAATGGTCAGTAAAGTTTTGGTAATTGGGTAGTGAAGTCCAGCAGCGGAGCTGATATTATCAGCTCCGTTCATTCGCCCTTCATGCGTGCCCTTTGCTATTTCCCAAGGGAAAGAGTGGTAGAGAAAGGGGTTGATTTTTCAGGGAATGGCTCTTCTGTTTTATTCATTGGGTAATCAATCTCACTGTGTAACTGCTACCCAGGGAGTCTGCTATCCAACGCCCTAGTCACTAACTGGCCGGCCTTGAAGCTAAATGTTTTTCATAATGTGGAACAATTTTTCTACCAATTTATAAATGAAAAGTAGCAAATTAAATTATCGTAGTGGCGACGCTGGCCCAACGATCGGACGACAATTGTAAGCTCGTTGTTCGGAGCAATCAGAGATCATCTCACGATAATTTTCAATGCAATAAATCGAGTGGGATAAATTAAAAAATAAATAAATTGTCATCTTCTCATCAATTGAAAAAAATTCCATCCAAAAAAATGATTTTTTTTTTATTCCAACAATCAGATGTTGGAGATAATGAACTGGCCAACAGTCATCCAATTTCCACTCATTTTAATTGGGCAACGCTAGTTGATCTACTTTATCGAAAAATTTCGAAATACAATGGAACAACGTTCACTAAAAAAAATAATTGGAGTTGTCAAGTCACGTGTTTTCATGATTTTATTTCAATTCTTTAAAATATCATGTGTTTCATATCACCCACAATAATCGGATATACCATAGGTTATATATTGATCGTCCTAAATATAACATCGAGTTAGCTGAGAGCCGGTTACACAGTACATCCCAACTTGTACTGACACACGTATACCAAACCAAAACCACAAGTAGTAAAGGCCCTACACACGCGACTATACCACTTGTCCCCGCACCCCACAACTGCAACCGTGTTTTGTGTCTCAAAAGAGCGTATTAACGTGCATAATACACGTGAAAGCATCGTTCAGTCTGCCATTAAGATTTGCGTGCAAATAAATGAATTGAATTTTTCATCTTCTACCTTTTACATTGGAAAATACTCGAGTAAATCGTTACTCAACCGCTCACCTTTCTGCATTTTTAAGAATGAGAAAGCAGACCAATCAATGGATAATTATTGATCACCTATTCATTCTCGAGATATAAATTAGGTTGTCCGACATAATAGGAAATATGCCGACTAAAATACGCGATTCACAGTTTGTTTATTCATTAAGAATTCGAATGGGTGAATGTAAATGATGAAAAGATTATTTTTTGCAGTGGATACTTTACGATTTGTTACATTGTTTAAAAAATCAATGTCTCCATTTCCGGGATAAATTTTTTCAAAAAGGACTGTCCCTACATGAAGACAAATATCCGATAAAAATGGAACGCAAAGTCTGTTAGTGATTACGATTATAAGGAATATGTGGCAGTTGTTTGTCAAAAAGTTGTACGTTAAAAATAAATAAAGTAAATTACACCCAGGAGAAAAGGTTTTGCGTTCCCTCAAGCGTAATTTACGCTTAAGAAATTGTAAGTTACGATCATAAAAAAACGTATTTTATGATTCACTTGCACCGAGAAAATAATTACTTCTGCCAGGGAATTATTCTCTTGGTTGAGGAATTTATTTCTTTAAGACCAGTAATTCTCAGATGGTACACGCCCACCTCCAAACATTACAACTAAGTTGACCTTATGGTTCTACCAAAACTACATTGATATTCATTAATAAGTTGAATGATATCAAATTATATTATGTTAAAAAAAAATTTTCGCCAAAAAATTGAAAAATAACTAGAGATAGGTATTGATTCAGAATCACCTGGGGCGTAATCATCCCCCGGGGGCATTTACCCCAGTAAAAATTTAGTGTTTAATTAAAAAATTAGTGGCACATCTCCCTCAGTCCCCCCATTTTTTAGAGGGAGAAGGAGGACGATGGAGCCCCCCTGACTTCTCATTGTAAATTAATTTATGTTGAGACCGTCACCTGAGTCCAAGCCCTTAGAAAAATATAATTTTCTTCCAGTTCAGAAGTACGAAATACGCAATGTCCCCATTTAACCCCTTCACTATTCTTCTAACTCCCCAAATCTATTTATAAATATTAAAAATGTTCCTCCAATTGTACTTTACTCACTCTCCAATAAAATGGAAGCCATTAGAATTGTCGAAAGAAAAACCCATGAAGTGGTTAAAAAAGCGAAGTGGTTTCTGTCTTGAAAAGGAAACGATTGTTTTTTTTTTTTCACGACCTACTTCGAGTAGTACATTGGCGTGGTTGGAACTCATAGTAAAAGCCAGTGACTCGCCTGCTTTCTGGCAACGGGGGGTGAACCACGAAACCATGTTTGCTGGGAAAGAGTGGAAAATCGATAAGGACAGAATTTGTTTTTCATTACATTCTTCCGCCTCGCATTGCTCTTCATGTCCGATTACATCGCGTTACGATCGCGGAGAAATTTTGTCCCGCCCAGGTAGGAAAAAACGAATGGGCCAACCTTGGTACAAGCACGGCCGCCGAGCTGCCGTAGCTCGGCACCCGGGCTCCAGCCAAACTCGCGCCGAACTTGGCTAGACCCTGGGATGATAACACGGGGCCAGGCCTGGGACCGAACTTTGGCCAGACTTCGGTCGCCGTACTTTGGCCGCACTCTGGGCTTACCATTCGGCCCGAAATTGGCCCAGGCCTGTTGCCGAACTTTGGCCGCACTCTGGGCTTACCATTCGGCCCGAAATTGGCCCAGACCTATTGCCGAACTTTGGCCGCATTCTGGGCTGACCATTCGGCCCGAAATTGGCCCAGATTTACGACCAGAGCTGTGGCCAGGCTCCAACCGTTGCCTGTATTGGGTTCAGAATCACCAATAAATATATGAACGGTATATCTGATAAGCAGACATGTATTTATTACCTTCAACATTATACAGAAAACAGTTTTATTATGTGACAAAACTTATATTTAAATTTATTAAATCTATTGACAAAAAAACTCAGCCAATCAAAAACTTTTTTCCTCCTATCGACATAGTACATGTTTTCATCCGATTTTGGTTGAACAGTTAAAGATATGCAGTGTTTGTATCTCCAATTTTCATGAAAGATAATCACAACTATGAGATTTTTCCGCGAACAGAATATGAAAACTCAAAAAAATGATTGCAGGTATAAATTGTAGAAAAATCTTTTGTGGATTATTTTCATCCGCTTTTAAAATAAATAATCTACGTAGATCATTTGAATCCGAAATTTAATACGACATACCATATTAAGTCTTAATAAACTCTCTCTTACAATCTAATAATATTAGCAGTCAGTCTTCAGAATTCGAAGATTGTATTAACAAAATATCCAACAAAATAACGCACCAATGTTATTTTTTAAATTAGTAGTTTAGAATTGATAAATTATCGTGCTTCAATTCAAGCATGAAAACAGTCATTATAATAGCAATATTATGGATAATTTATTCCGCTATGGATGATAAGAATTAATTCTTATATCCATAGACAATTGCTGATACGAATTATCCTGATAAGAATTATTTTTTCATCTCGGAAAGACGTCCTTTTTTTACAATAATGTTTTCTCCATCTGCAACTCCGGAACACAGAATGATATTTAGTTGCATTGATTGTGTGCTAGTTCTATATAATATTGCTTATTATATTCACTCTTTCAAACAAACTTAGAAATATAAAAAAGTCTTGGATAGGATTACATATAACTAATTAATTTCAACCCTTAAATTTGAAATCTTTGGGGAATATGGACGCAGTCCGATTGTGAAACTTCAACCTTATAAATATTATTTGACTTGAATCACCAAATACTGAAAACAGCTCTCAATGGCTGAAATTACTTTCATTAGAATTTTTCTTAAAAATTAAAAATCCACTTATTATTTTTCCCTTTAAACTTTTGGACATAATATTTAATCCCTGAACCAACAACGGATATTTATTCCCGTGATCTAACTTATGAGGAAATGACATAGAAAATACTTTATTATGCTAAGATACATCACATTTTCCAATTGTTATTTCCATCTTCTGGATTTCCGACCTCGCCAGGAGAAATATAATAAATATAATTAATACTTCAATGACAGCCGAATACTAAACAATATTCATATATTAATATATATTCTGCCCAATGAAACGCCTCGCGATAAAAATATATTGATAATATAAACTTTTCCTATTAATCGTACCTTTTATCAAGAATATCACAACTAATACAATTACGAAAATGAACTAATGGAGTCATATTAACACAGTGATTTTACAATTCCATTTATCCCGGAAAAATGAAGTATTATCGATTGGTATCAAAGGAACAAACTGAATTATTCTCGTTATGATGACTTGACCCGCGTTGTCGTTCCTTACGCCCACCCTCTCGATCGCCAGAACGTGACAACCAAGTACTTACTTCTGACATTATCTTCTTCTCATCAGTGCTGGATCCTATTACCTCAATTATCACATCAATCAGTACTTTGCATACTGTAGTGTTATAAAAATTTTTCTTTTTCTTTCCGCCAGCTTCCTTTCCGTAACCAGAATAGTGCAGTGACACTGTCTTCCTCAGAACCGCAGATAGGATAGTGGAAACACATATTTTCATCTCTTTTTTATTGCTTATCAAAACTCTCATGAATAATCGCTAAAAATAAAAGAAGGGAAATTTTTTTGAATTTATGAACATGAGAAGACATCTTTGGGCTCATCGCCAGCGGGTTGGTTCTATAACCAAAGCGTTCCAGTGACGTAGACTTGAGTCCCGGTGATGAAAGATTTTTTCATCACCAGAAAACGAACCCAGTGCATGTGTCACCGCCCAATTTATTGATTTTACATAAAAAAGAAGAAAAACGATCAATTTCAGATATATTACCAGTGTTTCTACGAGATTTGGGTCCGTTGTCAATATCGCTTCGTATTCCTGGAACTTATCATCCATTTCAAATGGTAGTGGCGTAGACATCTGCTTCTGTATTTCAAGCAAGCTAGGACCAGAAGCTGGGGCTAGATTAGTGCCAATGATTGTGGTCTTGAGCTCATTCATAGACTGCTTTAAATCGTAAGCCATCCTGCGTCTTAAATTTTCGAGCTTTTCATCTAATTGCTGATCAAAGTAATCTCGAAGGGAGTTCAGGATTCGACGTTCATTATCAGCATAATGACTAGATGACAACTGGTTTTGTGGTCCCAGCATTTTTGGCATCTTAGCAGGGGGTACCATCATTGATCGTGAAGTTTTTGGAGTTCCTGGGCTCACAATCGAATTCAATCCGTCTTCAGCGCGTGTAGTAGACGATGCACGCCTTTTTCGGTTACCTTATGAAATTAAAGGAGGACCAAACGATATAAATTGATGGGTAGCAGCATCAGATGAAAAAAAAACTACCCAAGCCCCCACCAAAAATATATAATATAATCTAATTCTATATAAGTTCCGAATTTTGTAAAGAATGTTCAAAATATAAATTGGACCATTTTCAAATATTTATAAATATAAATTTTTTCATGCGGGAGGAACTTGGCCGATGATTGGTCATGGAATATCCGAGCCGATTTTACCTGAAGCGTTATGGACTAGTGGTGAAGGAGGTGTCAAATGAAGTTCTTTTCTTGTATTTCTCGCTGAGTCCATCGATTTTGTAGGTGACTGCAGAATTCCATCGGAGGAATCATTGCTCTCAGATTCATCAGTTTCGACGTCTTTAAGCAAAGTAATATTCTTCCTTGACCGCTGTTTAAATGATAAACATGCACCTGGAAATTATTGAAAATGATGATTTATCCCTGACCGGATCATTTAATTAACACGAACTTAGAATTACGTGCTACAGTCCCATATTACCTCAAAATTGATTTATTACCTGTTGGTACAGATCGCGATTTACTCGACATTTGCAAAAAGCCAGAATTATTTTGAGCCTTTGAGGCTCGAATCTCCTCAGGATTAGCTATAAGACAATCATGATTTTCGTCTTCAGAGTCAGATCCACTCTGGTAAATGCTTTGAAATCTTGTCTTTGGTTTTGCTTGTATACCTACGAAATTTTACAAGTTTGTAGTGAAGTAGTAACACAACGTAAGTTGTCTCCAGCCTTTGTTTTTTATAGCTATTTCAAAGTGGGGAAAGAATGCATGCATTTGAAAAAATATTTTTTTTGTAGAACCTATCGCTCCTACAAAAAAGGTTTCTATCAAAATTTTACCATTTTCCGTAGATGTTCACTTTGATTTACCTCTTCACAACAGAATTATAATGCTTTCCTACATAAGAGATGGTGGGGAAAAATGGAACGTTTCTCGTCCCCTCAACATTCCAATGCTTTTATGTATAAACAATCATATCAAGTGTAAATCATAAATTTTCCACTTTATCTTGTTCGCACGTAGTGATTTCTGTTAGCGACTCAATTTTTTGATGAGTAAAGAATTGCAATAAAAAAAAATAACCTAATATTTTTCGACCACAACATAATAAAAATTTTCTTATAAAATCATTCAATGCGATTCTCTCTTAAAACGATGTTTCGAGACAAATACACATGTAATGACTGCACAGATACATAATTAATATTTATTTTGTAAAAGATTTCAAAAATTCGGTCAATCTAATTCCCAATTTAGGGAGCGATGGGTCTTTTGATGTTAAATACGAGAGTTGAATAAATTGGGGATGAATAATTGGGGTTAAGAGTGGTTATAATTGTTGATAATTGACTTTTACTTCATATTAACAGGACTTACCAGACTTTGGAGTTTGATTTCTAGGTGGAATCGGGATTTTAGTACTAAAGATGTTGTTTAGTTGAGACTTTGATGCAGTTAAGGGTTTTGCTGAAATTTTTGCTTTCGAGGAAGTTTCGGACCTCCCCCCCTTTCGATCATTTTCACCATCGGTTGTCTCACAGTTGAGAGTTACTTGGGCCTTTTTTAATCTTCTGCGACCCTGATCCAAATCAGCTGAACACAATCAACATATGATCCTTTAATATTGAAATGAACCCATCGAGCAATTCATCAAGTTATAAGTGGAGTCATTTCAATTTTTGTACCTGCTCCGGTGATGAAGCAAAATGGATAACTTTGCCAAGAGTCCTTGGGCGAGTGCAATTTTTCCAAGTAGTCGTCAAGTAGATGATATTCAGTTGTCGGTGGGAATTTACAGGTGTCTTCTTCTGCACTATTAAACCATTTTTTCGGCACCAAATCAATGCATGGTAGCCCTTTTTCGTTTTTCTCGAGAAATTCGATGACTGCGAATGGTTCGCTGAGATTTTTTGGATCGCGAGATGGATGTGAGGTTTCCGACATTTTAGGTTATGAAAAAAAATCACGATTCGTACAATTGAACCTGGTGTTTTCGAGTAGTTTCATATAAACTGATAACTTTGCAGAATGATGCATATAGCTTATTATTTAACAGAAAAAATTGCGTTTCTATTTCCATGTGTTTTGAACGGTTTTTTGTCATCACCCCACTGATGCTTCTTTTTTAGCGCCACTATTCCTTCAAAACGATTATATCACAAATATCTGTCAAACACTTAACACACATTTAATTCACATTAAATTCTCACTTCTTGTAATTTACCGTCAACTTAGTTGGTGAAATCCGAATTTGAGACAAAAAGCCCGATAAACGGATGATACGAGCAATTATGAAAGGTTATGTACACGGACGCCAGATCTAACCGATTTATGTCCCACTTGCATGTAACGACTCCACTATTGAAATTTTCTAACGACCTCGATGATCGGATTTTCATGTCGATTGTTGATTTAAAACATAAAATTGTTTGTTTCTTCCACAATTTTAATCACGAGTTCAACTAAAACATATACCCTCATTCATATACCCTCTTACCAAAAAAAAACTGCATTTCACAATGCGAACAATTTTTACGTTATTTTCTAGTGGAGGAGGGATATGGCGTATTGTCGTCCAGTTACATTTAATAAAGCACATTTGTGTTTAATTTTGTGTGCCTTCTTACATGTCATTTCAGCTGCCCAGGACTTAATGTAGAATATTCCTACTCGACTGGAAAAGTCTGGATAACTAAACGCCTCTTCCCTACTACTTTCCTGGTGTCCGAAAATATATATACCAGTAAGATCATCACAAATTTTGGATTTTCCTGATTTAACGAGAATTTGTGAAATTACGAAAACTTTCTCAATATCTAGGAGTACCACGTTATTTGGATGACTTGTCGTCAAGGTTAGACCATTGATGTTGATCATATTTGATGTTAAATGAATTTCCCCATCAATTATCATCGTTGTAGGCTTTCTCGCGATAACCCAATCACTCAGTATGTGTTTCTGATTAATTACCATGGTTCCTCCAGACTCCATCTCAGTTAGTCTGTTGATAATTTGTGTGAGTGGTTTTATCGAAGAATGAACGAGTTTTTTAAATAAACCAATGTAACTCTCTCCCCAAAACGCTGAGAGCTCATTCAGAGGAATTTTAAAGTATTGGGCATCATTAGCAACGTGGATGATACTATGCCAACTGAGAACTTGAGCCCCTTCATCATTATAAACATCAGGTAACGTCTCGAAACAAATTTTTAGCAGAGATCCAGCATATTCACTCAAATCCTTAACGAATTCCTTACTGTTTAAAATTCTGCTAGCAAAGACAAATAATGAGAAATGACAACGTAAAGGTTTCGGTAAGAAATCTTGTAACACGACGATACCACAATAATTAAGGAAAAACTTGAATTGTGATGCTTTCCATCTTGAGATATTATTCACATCAAATTCTTTCCTTTGAAATTCAATAGGGATATCGGCTTTTAATGACCTCATAATACCATCAAGCCGACGAACATCAGCTAATTTGATCCTCTGGGCTGAACTTCTCGTTAGCCATTTATCCAGCAGCCATTTCATATTACCAGAATAGAATAAATGCATTAAATCTAATGGCACTTGTTTTGTCAGATCGAATCTATCCAAAGAGAGCAGCGGGGACACAGAACCTTCATAATGATGTTCTGGTTGAACTCGCGTCTCGTAGGATACTTTAGTGCGTAAATTTGCATTGGTCACTGGATATATGCGTTTTCCTCGTCTTCCACAACCTACTGTAATGCCCTTGGTGAAACACCTTCCACAGGCATAGAAGGCTCCAGGAGCTTTGTGGCAGCAAATGAATGCTCGAGCTGGCGAATCAGCCACTATTGCTACAATTTTCACCTCAAAAACCTTGTCATCAATGCGCAAACCATTTTCTTGGAGTTCATTGGCCTCTTCAACAAAATCAGTCATGAATTCTGTGGCTGATAATGGTTTCCCATCCCCACAATAAATCGCGGCAGCAAAGGGTTTGGTAGTGTAATTTGGATGCTGTATTTTTATTGAAATTGGCCAAATTTCCTTCTTAGCATTCCGGTATACCTGCATACCGTCAATATGAACCAGAAGAGAAATGTCGTTTTCTCGATAAATTTGAGTTGAAATTATTTTTCTGAGTCCCGAGGCGATTCCCAAATAAATGAATTCACCTGGAATCTCATGAACTCCTCTCATGGTTGTTAGGTGTCTGCAATGGGGAGTTTGCAAAAGCTGCCGTGTAGTCTTGGGTATTGATGTGTAACCTTCACTTCTTAAAATGGCTAACAATTCATCGATTGCTTCTGCTGTTGTAGCTCTTCTGAATTTCACTGCCCATTGATTAATTTTTTGCTCCATTCCCCGCGGTTCCAATTTGTCCAGAGTTTGTGTATTCTTGTCTCCAATGCTGTCAGTGAATACTTTGTTGAAATCATTGTCAATGTCATCTGAATCACCATCACAACCTGAGCCCCCAAGAATTGGTTCATCCCTGTCTCCAACGCTGCTATTGGATTCACTGATGCAATCATTAAGATGCTTATACGAGCCACAATCACCATCACCACCCGACCAACTATCACCACAAGCACTAGCATTATCATCGAGATGTCGAACATCGACATCTCCACTAATTTGATCCACAATAGATCCACTACGGATAGTTATTTCATTGGCTGTTGGCAAACTAACCTCTTCCTCATCGGCATTATTGCGTTCACTGTAATCCGGAGTTTTTTCTTTAGCGCCTTCTACGTTTACAGATTCTTTTTTCTTCAGTTGATGAAAATGTCTGTATTTTTTAACCCGTGAATATGAACTCTGAGACATATTACAATAGTAAAAGAGTAATATTAAAATAATAAATTGCCGCACACGACACTCATGTCTACTGCCACAATCAGACTACTCAACACGCCATCTTACGGGCTGTTGTCATAGAATGTGTGGTATACGGTGATATCCACGCATATTTTCCCCTGAAATAGTATGTTCAGAAGAAATAATGGTACCTTCGGAAGAAGGAGAATCAAAGGACGAAAAATTTAGTGAAGGAACATTCCCCATGAGAATTCAATTTTTGGAATGCTGTTCCATATGGGACCCAAGCCTGGCAAACCATGCCCCTTGTCTGCCTGGCCATGTCTCGGGGCAAGCTTGGTGACCCAAGCCTGGCAAGCCATGCTCTTTACCAGTCTGGCCATACCTCGGGTCAAGCGTGGTTGCCCAAGCCCGGCAAACCGTGCTCTTTGCCAGTCTGGCCATACCACGGGCCAAGCTTAGTGACCCAAGCCTGGCAAGCCATGCTCTTTGCCGGTCTGGCCATGCCTCGGGCCAAGCTTGGTGGCCCAGATCTGGCAAGCCAGTCTCGTGCCAGACCTGGCCCGTTTCGTGGACATTGGCATTTCCTACCTGGGCGAGACGTAGCATTGTCTTTAATGCTTTGTCATTTTATTTTTCATGTGAGTTCAACTTCGGTAATTGTACGAATTTTTCGAGCTTGATTCTTCAAAATTG